>NC_134551.1:42498879-42804906 GCF_025594145.1 Primulina tabacum
ATCAAATTGTGCAAATATCAAAAGGATGACATATTTTATTTTACTATGATCAACTCATAGTAAAAATTTCATAACTATTTCAATATTTAACCAAGTGAGATGAACCAAAAGACCAAATTCATCTACAGACAATACCCTACATGTTTGCTGTTTTGAGCAAAGTCAAGTTCGAAGATTAAAGTCGTGTATCTTAGCATTCAAAGAAGAGCCATGTAATTGAAATTTGAGGAGACAAAAACTACTATTACAACTACGTGACATTAATAAAATTTTTGACATTTTCTCTCATTTGGCCTATAAATAGAGGCCTTGTGTTAACTTGAGGAGTATCATATGCCATTGTAAAATAAAAAGTGTGTGTGTATTAGTGTGGAAATAAAAGTTTTAAGTTCCAATATATTTTCTTTCACTTTCCCAACTATGAGTGGTGATTTTAGTGTTGATCAAAAGTCAGCTCATGACAAACTAAATCTAATATGTGAAGGTGAAAAGCATGAATTCTTGGTGAAATAAGATCGTTTATATTTTGTATATTCTTTCTATATTTCTTTTCATTTAGCTAACTTCTTTTTATTGTAGGTATAAAAATGCATTACTTGTATTATCAATTTACATCGAATGATTGATACCATTGAAGTTGTTATCTTATTTGTTGTTAAATTTTGATTCAATAAACATTTCATCAATTATTATTAATATTATATATATTTAATTAAGACATATATTTTATTTAGACGATAGCGTGGCTTTACCGGTTGGTCTAAATACGATATTACGATTTAATACTAACATCTAACAACTAATATTTACCTTATTGCATCTAACTTTTACTTTCCCGCAGCTAACTTTTACTTTCCCGCAGCTAACTTTTACTTTTCGCATCTAATTTTTACTTTACCACAACTAACTTATTAAATCATATATTTCATTTAGGCAATAGTGTGGCTCTGCCGGTTGTTCTAAATAAATATAATGATTTAATTTAAAATTTACTTTATGCAATTTTTTATTTATAGAGTCATATTTATAATCATAGGTACCATATATAAAATATCGATTAATTCGATTTTTTTATAGTTGGAACAAATATCATATCATGTATGTGTCAATATTTAATTTTCTTTTTCTTGGAGCCATTATTTATGCTGGTTTCTTTTGTTTTACTTATATTTAAACAAGGGTACATAAACCAAGAATAAATCATTGAGCCTTGACAAAATTTATAATGTTAGACTTAATTTAATTGTGGTGATGAAAGTCAAAACCAGTAGGCCGTTATAGCGAATCAGAAGTCAAGAACAAAGCAGAAGCCCTCGTATCGCTTTAACAAAAACAGAACTCAACTTAGAAAATCAGAAGCAAAACATAGCTTTAAAAGCAGAACTTAGCTTAAGTAGAAGTAACTTATCGTCTTTTACTTGATCGTTACAGTCTTAAATGTTACCGTTACTTTACCTAGTATTAGCATTAATTGCACCATTAATGCTGTACAAAGACATTTAAAGTTCCTTACTAGTTTTGGTATGAAACAAGACTGATTACTCTGAAGCTTTCTGCATGACCTTTTTTAGGTATTAAAGCTGATTTTACTTATGAGCCTCAAAAGCTTTTTTTTATTATAGACGTTGGACTCAAGTTTTCTATATATATAGAGGTCAATCCTTTATTGAAAACAACGTTATCATCATTATCAACACAATGATTATTCCAACGTGAGTTTGAGCTATCATCAACTACTACTTATCTTCAAGCTCAACATACAGAAAAGCAGCACACATTTTATTTTAAACATCCGATCTTTTGAGATCATATTGTGTTGCTACTGTTTCATAATCTCTTCAAGCTAAATTACTTTAATACATATTATTGAGAAGAGTTTGTAATCTGGAAAAGAGTTTTTTCCAGATATTTGTTGTAATCTTTTACATCGTGTTAAGATACAAAGAGTTTTAGTAGGCGAATGATAAGCCCTACTGAAGTGGGTGTGTACAAGTGATGTACTGTAATAACCAAAGTCTTTTAGTGATACCTTCTGAAAATAGAAGAAGGGGAGACGTAGAAGATTTTATCTTCGAACTTCCAGAAACAACCACTGTTCTATTGCCTACTGCTTTATTGTTTTCACCCTATACCATCAGATCGTTTCCGCACTTATTATTGTGATCTGCTGGTTATACATTCGAACAAGATAAACTATAATCTCTAACAGGATTCTAGCACCTTTTTCAAAATCGTACAACAAAGGAACAAGTTTATTCACCCTTTCTAAACTCCATATTGATCCCCAACAAGTGGTATCAAAGCAGTTTTTCTCTTGTTCTGAAAATTTACAACAGATATGGCACACTTCAGCAAAGTACCAATGTTCTCAAAAGAAGATTTCGATTACTGGAAGATCCGGATGCAAGCCCATCTTCCAGCTCAAGATGATGACATGTGGTTTGTCATCACAGATGGTCCCCTGAAAATTTTAAAGCCAAATACAACTATTTCTATTGCCGAGGGGGCACCACAGATGGTTGAGAAGCACAGAAGTGATTGGACTGGCTAGGACAAAAAGAAAGCTAATCTAGACAATGTTGCAAAGGACATTCTCTACAAAACGCTTGATAAGAACACCTTCAGCAAGATCAAGATGTGTTCTACTGCGAAAGAGATTTGGGAAAAAACTCATCCAAATCTGTGAATGAAATGAACAGACGAAGGAGAACAAGTTATCTGCAGCCATGCAAAAATTTGAAAATCTCAAAATGAAAGCTAGAGAAACTCTTAGCGAGTTTGATGAACGTTTCAGCAGCTTTTGTAAATGAGCTAGCAGCTCTGGGAAAGGAATATGGCAACAGAGAAATATCACTCAAAGTAATGAGAGCTTTACCCAAGGAATGTGACGTAAAAACTATGGCTATGAGAGTATTTAAAGATCTGAAAAAGTTAGAACTATACGACTTGTTTGCAGATTTAAAAGCCTATGAGTTCGAACTTGAAGTGAGAAATGGAGAAAAGCCCTCATCAAATCCACCTACCAAGGCTCTTACTGCTACTGCTTTTGCTAATGCTGCAGTTGCTCCAAGTGCATCACCTTCTGCTGCCATTGATAGCACATATGAAAAGACTGCTGAACAGATCAGCAATGATGCTATGTCCTTATTTGTGAAGAAATTTTCTAGATTCATGAAGAAGAATCACCGAGCTTACCAGGATCCTAACCGAAACTTTAAGAAGGATTCACCAACTGGTGACATGGCGTGTTTCAACTATGGAAAACTCGAGAATTTCATTGCTGATTGCTCGAAGCCAAAGAAGGATGATCAAAAGAAAAAGGAATACAAGAGGAATGACAAGAAATCCAGAAGAGACCACAAATCGATGATTGCTGAAGAAAGCAAATCAAAATGGGTGGATTCTAGTTCTGAGTCTTCTGACTCAGAAAGTCATTCCAGTGATAGCGATGCAGAAGAGATTAAATGTCTCCTGGCAAACACTGAATCAACCTCGACATCTGAAGAGGTATTTTACTTTGAATCTAATTAATTTACACGAAATGATTTAGTTAAAGCACTGCATGACATGGTAAAAGAGTACTCAAGACTTTCTCAATCATTCGAGGAAGTTAAAACTGAAAATCAAAACTTTAGAGATCAAATCAGTAAGTTTACTTGCTTGCAAGAAAACAGCTGTAGTGATCTAAAAATTGAGATAAGTAAGTTGAAGACTGAGAATGACAGAGTAAATACAGATTACCAGACAATGAGGTCTGAGAATCAGAAGCTATCGGTTCCGGTAAATGCATGGTAACAGATTTATTTGTTGTTAACAGATTTATTTTTTTTGTCGCTTACAGATTTATTTTTTGTTATATTTGATCATTTGTTACTTTACAATTTACATTTAATGACGAAGTACTATATTTAAATGACTTCATTTTTCTGTACTTCACAATTTATATTTAAAAACGAAGTTGCAGATTTAAAAGATTTTGTTTTTTTGTATTGTAATGAAGTAATTAATAGAGAATGACTTCACAATTATTGAGTTGTGGTGAAGTAAATTCTTTCTTTAATTTCGACACAATTTTAATATGACGAGTTATTTTGTATTTTATTACTTCATCATTTAATTTAGTAGTAGATTAAAAAGACTTCATTTTTTTGTATTGTAGTGAAGTAATTAATATGATGAGTTATTTTGTATTTTATTACTTCATCATTAAATTAAAAGCTAATTTAAGCAAAATAAATTAAAATTATGGTTCATTTTTTTACTTCACTAAATATAAATTTCAAATTTTTTTAACTTTTTACTTCACCAAACTAACCTGTCGAAGTAAAATGTTACAAAAAATTAGAAGTGAAACTCGTATTTTTTAAATTGTGAAATAAAAAATAATTTTTTACTTCGCCGATGTTATTACGGAAGTTGATTGGTATATACTACCATGGCAGCCCATTTGTACATCATTATGAAGAGTTACTCTAGTTTTATGCATAATAAGCCATAAAAACGAAAATACAAGGTAGTGCTTCATATTTATCATGCAAAGATGCATCAAACATTTAATATGGTGTGATAGATGAGAAAAAAGAAGCTTAAGGCGTACCTTTGCGTTTAAAACGCTTGAAATACGAACACAGTAGAGGTGGAACGTCGGTGACTATCGGAAGACGATTTCTATTTTTTCTAACCTTTTTTCTTGTCAAAACCCCTCCAAAATCCACCTTGGGATGCAAGGAAGTCGAGAGATCGTTGTTGGAAGGAAGAACGAGTAAAGAAAACGAGGAAAGAAAGCGAAGAATGAAGGAGAAAAAAATTCAAAACTACTTTTACCCAAGAACTAAAAGTCTCAGCCGATTCCTATCTTCACTTTTCAATTTACATAACTTAGTGTGTGTTTCAGTATGTTTGTGTGTGTAGGTGTTTAGTTGTGTGAGTGTGGGTTTAGTTTTAAATAAAAAAGACAAAAAGGCTTTTTACCTTTTTAATTAATGAGCTTAATCGACAATAGTTTCTTAATTAATAAATTAGGCCCATTAAAATTAGTAAAATCATTAGACTTAATTTAAAAGATTTAAAATATATATTTCAAAAAATCCCCTTATAAAATACATAAAATTCCTTGTTGCCACAAATTAATTTAAACGCGTATTTAATAATGCAATAATTCTTAAAATATTTAGGGCCGGAACGGAGGACCGAAGACGACTAAGGTTTTAAAATTTTAAAAGTTAATTTTTATTTTTACTTAAGAAAATATTTAAAATAAATATTTTCTTAAATAAAAATAAAAATTTAACTTTTAAAATTTTAACACCTTAGTCGTCTTCGATCCTCCGTTCCGGCCAACCATCAATATTCTTCTGAAAATCTTTAAATCGTGAATCAAACAAAATTACACAATTAATCATTTAGTCACTAAAAATATATCATTCATGCATCCAAAATAATTTAATTAAAATATTTTTGCAATTTAATACTTTTTATACATGCGGTCTGCGTGTACTGATTTTCGGGCGTTGCACAAACCGTATTTAATTTATGTAATTAAAACTATTTACTTAGTCATATTCCATTTTCCCTAAATTTGTATACAGTTGGAATACGTTTTCGTATTTTGGACCTCACTATTCCTCCCTCCCTTGAATGAAATTTCGTTCTCGAACTTAAAACTTACTGAATAACTCCGGGTAGCGATTCTTCATGTCTCTTTCAGTTTTCCAAGTAGCTTCTTCCTCCGAGTGATTTAGCCACCTGACTTTGACCATTGGGATAACCTTGTTTCGTAGTCTTCTTTCTTGTCTTTCTAGGATTTGTATTAGTCTTTCCTCGTATGAAATAATGGGATTCAACTGTAGGGGCCCATAGTTTAGTACATGTGAAGGGTTCGACGTGTACTTTCGCAGCATCGAGATGTGAAACACATTACATACTCCGGCTAGCATTGGTGACAACGCCACTCTATAGGCTAGTGTTCCAATCCACTACAAAATCTCAAACGGTCTTATGAACCTCGGACTGAGCTTGTCATTTTTACCAAATCTCATAACACCCTTTAGGGTGCTACTTTCACAAATACGTGGTCACCCACTGCAAACTTCAACTCTCTTCAACGCTTGTCGGCGTAGCTCTTTTGTCGGCTTTGTGCAATCTTCATCCTATCTCGGATTTTGACTACTAGTTACGTTGTTTGCTTGATCAAGTGCGGGCCAAATTCTCCTCTTTCACCAACCTCGTCCCAATGTATGGGTGATCTACACTTCCTCCCCCATAGTGCCTCGTAAGGAGCCATTCCTATTGATGATTGATAACTATTATTATAGGTAAACTCCTTTAGAGGCGACTTTGGTTCCCAACTTCCTTGAAAATGAATCACACAAGCTCGAAGTAGATCCTCAAAAATTTGAATCGCTATTTCAGACCGAACATCGGTTTGAGGATGGAATGCTATACTGAATAATAATTTATTCTCCATTGCTGCATGCAGACTCTTCCAGAAAGATGATGTAAATTTCGGATGTCTGTCAGAAACAATAGAAACATCCCATGCAGACAAACTATATCTCGAATATACAGTTCTGCATATTGTGTCATGGTGAATGTCATCTTGATAGGTAGAAAATGCGCTGATTTCGTAAGACGATCAACTATCACCCAAATGTCATTGTATCCCTTGATAGTCCTCGGCAATCCCACAACAAAATCTATGGTAATATTTTTCCATTTCCACTCGAGAATAGGAAGTGGATTAAATTTTCCCGCCGGCCTCTGATGCTTGGCTTTAACTTGCTGACATGTCAAAAATTCGGATACAAATCGCAGGATATCTTGCTTCATGCCCGGCCACCTATACAATAATTGAAGATCCTTGTACATCTTCATGCTTCCAGGATGAATGGAATAAAGAGTATCATGAGCTTCCTTCATAACGACTTCCCTCAAAGAATCGCCGCTAGGAACCCAAAGTCGATCTCGATATCGAACTATACCATCTACCTCAAAATACAGCTTCCGGCCCTTATCTTCATCTCTCAATCTCCACTTTTTCAATTTCTCATCACTAGACTGTCCCTCACGGATTTTATCTCTCAAATTCGACTGTATGTCATGGCGGCAAGATTAGGGGCCTTGCCCCTAGCATATAATGTAAGTTCAAATCATTGTATCTCAAAGTGCAGAGGTCTCTGAAGTGATAATTGAGTAATAACAATTGTCTTCCTACTCAATGCGTTCGCTACTACATTAGCTTTTAACGGATGGTAGCTAATGTTGCAGGCATAGTCCTTTACCAATTCTAGTCATCTTCTTTGCCTCATATTCAAATCCTTTGGGTGAAGAATTACTTCAAACTTTTATGGTCAGTGAAAATCTTGCACTTCTCCCCATATAAGTAATGTTTCCGAATCTTTAGTGCAAATACTACTGCGGCGAGCTCAAGATCATATGTGGGGTAATTTTTCTCATAAACCTTCAACTGTCTCGACGCATATGCTATAACTCGGTCATTTTGCATCAGTACTGCACCCAAATGTCATTGTATCCCTTGATAGTCCTCGGCAATCCCACAACAAAATCTATGGTAATATTTTTCCATTTCCACTCGGGAATAGGAAGTGGCTTAAGTTTTCCCACTGGCCTCTGATGCTCGGCTTTAACTTGCTGACATGTCAAATATTTGGATACAAATCACAGGATATCTCGCTTCATGCCCGGCCACCAATACAATAATTGAAGATCCTTGTACATCTTCCTTCTTCCAGGATGAATGGAATAAAGAGTATCATGAGCTTCCTTCATAACCACTTCCCTCAAAGAATCGCCACTAGGAAACCAAAGTAGATCTCGATATCGAACTATATCATCTACTTCAGAATACAGCTTCCGGCCCTTATCTTCATCTCTCAATCTCCACTTTTTTAATTGATCATCAGTAGACTGTCCCTTACGGATTTTAACTCTCAAAGCCGACTGTATTATCATGGTGGCAAGATTAGGGGCCTCGCCCCTTGCATATACTGTAAGTTCAAATCGTTGATCTCAAATTGCAGAGGTCTCTGAAGTGATAATTAAGTAATAACTGTTGTCTTCCTACTCAATGCATCAGCTACTACATTAATTTTTACCGGATGGTAGCTAATGTCGCAGGCTTAGTCCTTTACCAATTCTAGCCATCTTCGTTGCATCATATTCAACTCCTTTTGGGTGAAGAATTACTTCACATTTTTATGGTCAGTGAAAATCTTACACTTCTCCTCTTATGGTTTGATGGTTGTGATATTGTGGTATATTATTGGTGATTGAGTTTATGGGAAATGGTTATTGGTTATGGATATGTTTATTGGAATGGTCAAATATGGTTATTGTTTATGGTTATTGTGGAGTTATGTATATGGTTACTATTGTTCAAGGGACTGAATGAGTTTTGTTGATGGTTGTGTTGGATGATTGAGGATGATTTTGGATGCTTATTTCATTGGGATTGAGTGATATTGGAAAAGGTTGGATTTAAGGTGAGTTGGGGTGTATTTTTGGTACAGGAGACAGCGTCGCAGCGCTGCACGTGCAGGGCAGCGCCATGGCGCTGCAGCACCGCAGCGCAATTTGGGCGGAACCGCAGCGCTAATCGGGCGAGAATTGTGTTTTTAAAACACGTTTTTGGTAGTTTTGAAGGCTTATAACATGATTCTAGAGACTTCTACTTCATTCTACCATTCTTCTTTTTTCTTAAATCGATTCATGCCTTTTTTCTCTCCACTTATCTACTTCATTTTTCAAGGGTTCTAGTGGAATTTTTAGTGTCTCCTACCTTAGACTTCAAGCTACAAGGTAAGAACTTTTATATTCTTGGAGTTGGAAGGGTTTGAGGTAATGAAGGGTTAGGTTGAATTGTTGATTTTTTGGATTAATGTTGATGATTGTTGGTTATTATTGTGTTTATTGATGTATGACTTCAATCAAGGTTACATTAGCAACCATTGTGCTTGTGGTAGTAAGTAAAAGCTTCCTTTCAAGTGTTCACATGATTTTTATATGTATCAAGCCATGTTATTGTTAATTAGCCCCTTCCCTTGGCATATAATTGATATGTATATTGTTATATATTCATTGTTCAAGGATTACCATTGAATTCATTGACAAAGGAGCTATTAATTCATTGTTCCTACCAAGTGTTTGTTAAAATACCTCAAGGAAATTTCCTACGATTAAAGCCAAGGAATGATAGTAATTCATGCATGTCATTGGCCAATAACATGATTATGAGTATCTCACACAGTTTTGATATATTTATATATATCAAAGAGATACTATCCACAGGTCACAGGTCACAGAACTATCATTTCTTTTCCTTTAATTCATGCCATGAAATACCATCTATATTGCTTTGTTATCTATTGTTCATTGAAGATGATATTATTCATCGTTCATTGCCATTGATTCATTGTTCATTGCCATTGCTATAGCCATGTTTCAAGCCAAGCGCATATATATGTACTTGTTATGTACAACTTTCTACTTACTGAGTTTTATCTCATTCTAGTTAATGTCATGTGATGCAGGTGACAAGAAAGCTTGAAAGGGATTGTCCAAGATAGAAGAAGTCATATGTATTGAGAAAGGGAAACTTTTGGCATGTGAAATTTGTTTTGATGGGTTGGATTTGGGTGGTTATATTTGTTGTAGTATGCATCTTTTGGGTAAAGGACTGTATATTTTGTTGATGATATTGAATAATGGTTTAAGATCAAAATCTAAAAATGGTTATGACAAGTTATAGTCAAGTTTTGTTCACATGTTGGTAAGTTTTGTTAGCATGAGCATTCCATTGTTATGTTTCCCTTTATCATGCAAAGGCTTCCGCATATGTTATCTCTTTATTTTTAAATGTCATGGTAGTGGGTTTGTTTCAATTGGTATCAGAGCAAAAGTTCTTCGGGTCATATATGACTTCTTCTACCTAGGACAATATGGTATGTTTTCGATCCTGCATATATTGATTTTAACATTGAGAATTGATTCTATTTCTTTGATATTGATGTATTATTTATTCCTATCTATATTAAAGTGAGCATTTGTGTAGGATATGACTCCCAAGATAAAGAATATTGAAGGGGATGATAGGACCCCTCCTACTGATAAGACTGCCAGGGTTGTTAAAGAATTCAGTAAGTTATTGCAAGAATAAGTGAAGGTTCATAGTAAACAAATTCAACAGTTGTTGAGAATACACCTCGACCCAGGGTCGTGGTCGTGGAAGAGGCCAAGGCACAACTGAAAGTTCTGATGATGGTGCATATGATCGTTTCAGACGTATGAAACCTCCTGTTTTTATTGGTGGTCCTGATCCACTAGTAGCTTTGGAATGGGTTAAATCATTGGAGGCTATATTCGATTACTTGAAGTTCACTGACCAGGATAAGGTAAGTTGTGCTGTGTTTATGTTGGTCAAAGCGGCTCGTATCTGGTGGGAAGCCACCAAGGTCACAGTTAATGTTCGAGAATTAAAGTGGGACGAGTTCGAGGAATTATTCTTCGCCAAATATTTTTCAAGAGAGGTCAAAGCCAAGAAGGTGAAGGAATTTCTTGAATTGAAGCAGGATGCTATGTCTGTTGCTGAGTACATTTTGAAGCTCGAAGAAGGATGTGTTTTTGTTCTTTTTATAGCTGAAAACGACAAAGATAAGGGACAACACTTCCTTCGTGGTTTGAAGTCAGAGATTCGAAGAGATGTTCATATGTCAAAAGTGATCACCTACCAAGACATTGTTGAGAGAGCCTTACTTGCCGAGCATGATGAACAAGAGATTGAGAAGGAACAACAATTAAGGAGGCAAGCTTTTCAAGCCAGAGGGCAAGGGAAAAGTACTAATGTGCGAGGTAGCCACAAAGGAAAAGGCAAGATGGAGCAACGCAATAAGTCTTCTTTGCCTTCTTCAAATACGGAGCGATCATTGTGCCCTAAGTGTGGCAAGCCACACAAAGGTGATTTTTTGGTTGGTAGTGGTCACTGTTATCGATGCAAGGAAATGGGGCACACAGCACAGAAGTGCCCTCTTTCTTTGAATCAAGGAAGAGTTCAAGGAAGAATTTTTGCAATGACCAAAGAAAGTGTTAATCCTGATTCCTCAGTGATATTGGGTAATATTTTAATCTTCGACAAGAAAGCACTTACATTAATTGATACTGGTGCGACACACTCTTTTATGTCTGAAGTGTTCATGCATTCTTTATCTGTTGAACCTACTGTTATGCCGTTACACTTCAATATTGTGTTGCCCTCTGGTGATGAAATTTGTCCCACTAGTATTCTTAAGGCATGTCCTGTGCAAGTGGGTACTAGATTATTATTTGCTGATCTTATTGTTATTCCGATGGTGGTATTTGATTTTATATTGGGTATGGATTGGTTATCTGCTTATCGTGCGGTGATTGACTGTGTGGGCAAGACTGTGAAGTTTTTAGCCGATGACCATGATAGTGATGTATTTGTTGGTCTAGGCTCTTCGATGAGTATTCCTATTATTTCTTGCCTACAAGCTACTAAATTGTTGCGCAAAGGTTGTATTGGTTTTCTTGCTTTGGTGTTGGACGTGCGCAAGGAAAGTAATATGCAATTACATGATATTGATGTGGTTCAAGATTATCCTGACATATTTGCAGATGATATGCCTGGATTACCACCTGATCGAGATGTGGAGTTTGTTATTGATTTAATTCCAGGTACAGCTCCAATCTCTAAAGCTCCGTACAGAATGGCTCCGACTGAGATGAAAGAATTGAAGAATTACAGGAGCTATTAGATAAAGGTTTATCCGGCCTAGTTCATCGCCATGGGGATCTTCGGTTTTATTCGTGAAAAAGAAGGATGGATCGTTGAGATTATGCATTGATTATCAAGAACTCAACAAGGTAACTGTTAATAACAAATATCCTTTGCCACGTATTGATGATCTGTTTGATCAATTACAAAGAGCCACCGTGTTTTCGAAAATCGATCTTCGATCCGGATATCATCAATTGAAGGTAAAATCGGAGGACATACCAAAGACTGCTTTTAGAATGAGGTATGGCCAATATGAATTTTTGGTGATGTCGTTTGGACTAACCAATGCTCCTTCAGTTTTCATGGATTTGATGAATTGTGTCTTTAAGCCGTATTTGGATACTTTTGTCATTGTTTTTATTGATGACATCTTGATCTACTCAAAGACACGAGATCTTCATCGTGAGCATTTGAGGATTGTGTTGCAGCCATTGAGGGATAAGCATTTGTATGCCAAGTTAAAAAAATGCGAGTCCTGGTTGGAGCAGGTGGCATTTTTGGGCCATATTGTTTTGAAAAAAGGAATATCGGTGGATCTTTATAAGATTGAAGCCATTAAGCAATGGTTCATTCCAAAGACAGTGTTAGAAGGTAAGAAGTTTTCTTGGTTTGACAGGATATTACAGAAGATTCATAGCAGATTTATTGAAGATTGCTTTGCCATTGATGAGTTTGACACGAAAGGCTACCAAGTTTGAATGGACCATAGAATGCCAACAAGCATTTCAAACATTGAAAGATAAGTTTACTTCTGTCCCTGTACTAGTACTTCCTTGTGGTACTGAAGATTTTGTTGTGTATACAGATGCTTCAAAGCAGGGGTTAGGTGCCGTATTGATGCAGCGTGGTAAAGTGATAGCATATGCTTCTCGTCAGTTGAAGGAATACGAGAAGAATTATCATACTCATGATTTGGAGCTGGCCGCTGTGGTTTTTGCCTTAAATATTTGCCGGCATTATTTATATGGTGAGAAATGTGAAATATTTACGGATCACAAAAGTTTTAGTTATTTGTTTTCGCAGAAGGAATTGAATATGAGGCAACGGAGATGGTTGTAACTTGTGAAAGACTATGATTGCACCATTAGCTATCATCCTGGTGAAGCTAATGTGGTTGCGGATGCTTTGAGTCGCAATTCGAGTTCTTTATTGGGATCTATGATTTCTAAACCATTGTTGCTGGATTTGCAAAGGAATGAGATCAATTTGGTATCTTCAGGTACACTAGCTCGATTATCAGCATTAGTTCTTCACTCAACTTTGTTTGATCGAATTTTCAAGGGACAATAGTCTGACAATCAATTATTAGAATTAAAGAGGAGAAGTGATCTGACAGGAGTTTCGGAGTTTGGGTTGAATCGTGATTGTTTATTGACCTTTCGAGGTAAGATGTGACGCCCCAGATTCGACAATTGTCCTCACTGTATCAAGACGGGTCTTTCCAGCGTGCTTATGTCCTCACTCACATGCACCATGAGAAACTTTCCTGGAGGTCATCCATCCCAAAATTGCCCCAAGTCAAGCACGCTTAACTTTGGAGTTCTTATGTGATGAGCTACCGAAAAGAAGATGTATCTTCGTGATATGAGTAGTACCAATCAATTCTTCTAAGCCCTCTTCAACATTACAGTCCATTACATTGAACAGTCTTGGAATCTCTCTCATTCCGGTGTGGTATGGGTTCATTCATGTTCCCTCCACCTAGAAGCCTGTCAGGAGCCGCTCATTGTCCGTGCAACCACATGGCACTGGCGATCACACCCCGCCCTCTTCGGCCCCGGGCCTCACATGCCCACCAGCTTCCGCTTGGTTCGTCCCCGAACCACACCGTACTAAGAGAGGTCGGCTCTGATACCAACTGTAAAGGCCCGTATTTCGCGTGTAACGCCCCAGATTCAACGACTGTCCTCACTGTATCAAGACGGGTCTTTCCAGCGTACTTATGTCCTCCCTCACACGCACTCTGGGAAACTTCCCAGGAAGTCACCCATCCCAAAATTGCCCAAGTCAAGCACGCTTAACTTTGGAGTTCTTATGTGATGAGCTACCGAAAAGAAGATGCACCTTCGTGATATGAGTAGTACCAATCAAATCTTCTAAGCCCTCTTCAACTGTACTGTCTATTACATTGAACAGTCTCGGAATCCCTCTCATCCCGGCGTGGGATCGGTTCATTCATGTTCCCTCCACCTAGAAGCCTGTCAGGAGCCGCTCATTGTCCGTGCAACCTCATGGCAGCGACGATCACCCCCCGCCCTCTTCGGCCCCGGGCCTCACATGCCCACCAGCTTCCGCTTGGTTCATCCCCGAACCACACCGTACTAAGAGAGGTCGGCTCTGATACCAACTATAGAGGACCATATTTTGTACTTGTAAATTTGTGGAATTATTTAAAATTTTTCTTTAAAAGTAAATAATTTGCCTCATTCATAAAATAAACTGATAAAAAGTTTTAATGTTAAAATAGCAGCGAAAGTAAATACTGTTTCAAAACCACAACTCAAAATATTTTCAACATAAAAACTGAGTTTGAACAAAAATAGTAAATGATAAACATGAGGTCATCGGGTTCCTACTACTGTCGACCCAAGATAGCTCACTGGTCCCCGCCCTCGGCCCCGACCTCATCATAAGATATGTGTTCCTATGAATGATGACATTCGAAAAGATGTACTTCTTGAAGCTCATACAGCGCCATATTCTGTTCATCTCGGTAGTACCAAGATGTATCAAGATCTTCGACGTCATTACTGGTGGCCAGGTATGAAGAAAGATATCATGTTATTTGTTTCTGAATGTCTAACTTGTCAGCAGGTTAAGATTGAGCACCAGAGATCGGCGGCTTTGTTGCAATCCTTGCCTATACCGCAATTGAAGTGGGAGCACATAACTATGGATTTTGTTGTTGGGTTGCCAAGGACATAGAAGGGCTTCAATTCTATTTGGGTGATCGTGGATTGATTGAACAAGTCATCTCATTTTCTTCCTGTCAAGACGACGTATTCTATGAATCAATATGATGAGGCTTATATTCAGGAAATTGTGAGACTTCATGGGATACCAGTATCGATAGTTTCTGATCGTGATCCGAGGTTTACATAGGAGTTCTGGAAGAGTTTGCACAGAGCCTTGGGAACGAAATTGGCTTTTAGTACCGCCTACCATCCTCAAAGTGACGTTCAATCAGAAAGGGTTATCCAAATTCTTGAAGATATGCTAAGGGCTTGTACAATTGATTTCCCGGGAAGTTGGAATTCTAAGTTGCCTTTGGTGGAGTTCACATATAATAACAGCTACCAGTCTTCGGCATGGCACCTTATGAAGCTTTATATGGAAGAAAGTGCCGATCTCCTTTGTTTTGGGAAGAGGAAGGTGAAAGAAAGATGTTGGACCCGGAGTTGGTTCAACAAACCGCAGATGTTGTGGCATTGATCCAAGAAAGAATGAGGACCGCTCAGTCTCACAGAAGAGTTATGCCGATGTTCGACGACGACCTTCATCATTCGAGGTTGGTGATCATGTATTTATTAAGATAGCTCCTCTCAAGGGAGTTATGCGATTTGGCCAGAAAGGTAAGTTAAGTCCTTGATACATTGGGCCGTTTGAGATTCTTGATAAGATTGGAGACCGAGCTTATCGTCTTGCATTGCCAAGGACTTGGATCGAGTTCATAATGTACTCCATATTTCCATGCTACGTAAGTACCTTTCTAATCCCTCTCATGTTCTTCAGTACGAGTCATTGGACCTTTTACCTAACCTAAGCTACGAAGAAATGCCGGTTCAAATTCTTGATCGCAAAGTTCAAGTGTTGAGAAACAAGGAAATTGGACTTGTGAAAGTTCTTTGGAGGAATCAAGTAATTGAAGAGGCTACGTGGGAACCGGAAGAGGAGATGAAACATCGTTATCCAAATTTATTTGACGGTAAGCAAATTTCGGGGATGAAATTTTTATAAGGAGGGGAGATTGTAATATCCCAACCTTTTATTATGCTATTGTTATGATGTTGTTATTAGTAATGGATATTTTTATGGTTTGATGGTTGTGATATTGTGGTATAGTATTGGTGATTGCGTTTATGGGAAATGGTTATTGGTTATGGATATGTTTATTCGAATCGTTAAATATGGTTATTTTTTATGGTTATGGTTTGGAGTTATGTTTATGGTTAGTGTTGTTTTTGGGAATGAATGAGTTTTGTTGATGGTTGTGTTGGATGATTGAGGATGATTTTGGATGCTTATTTCATTGGGATTGAATAGTATTGGAAAAGATTGGATTTAAGGTGAGTTGGGGTGTATTTTTGGTCAGGAGACAGCGCCGCAATGCCAGAAGGCAGCGCTGCAGCTCTGCATGGGCGTGCAGGGCAGCGCCTAGGCCCTGGCGCCGCGGCACTAGTCGGGTGAGAATTGTGTTTTTAAAACACGTTTTTGGTAGTTTTGAAGGCTTATAACATGATTCTAGAGACTTCTACTTCATTCTACCATTCTCTTTTTTCTTAAATCGATTCATGCCTTTTTTCTCTCCACTTCTCTACTTCATTTTTCAAGGGTTCTAGTGGAATTTTTAGTGTCTCCTACCTTATACTTCAAGCTACAAGGTAAGAACTTTTATATTCTTGGAGTTGGAAGGGTTTGAAGTAATGAAGGGTTAAGTATAATTGTTGATTTCTTGGATTAATGTTGATGATTTTTTGTTATTATTGTGTTTATTGATGTAGGACTTCAATCAAGGTTACATTAGCAACCATTGTGCTTGTGGTAGTAAGTAGAAGCTTTCTTTCAAGTACTCACATGATTTTTATATGTATCAAGCCATGTTATTGTTAATTAGCTCCTTTCATTGACATATAATTGATATGTATATTGTTATATATTCATTGTTCAAGTATTACTATTGAATTCATTGACAAAGGAGCTATTAATTCATTGTTCCTACCAAGTGTTTGTTAAAATGCCTCAAGAAAATTTCTTACGATTAAAGCCAACGAATGATAGTAATTCATGCATGTCATTGGCCAATCACGTGATTATGAGTATCTCTCACAGTTTTGATATATTTATATATCAAAGAGATACTATCCACAGGTTATAGGTCACAGAACTATCATTTCTTTTCCTTTAATTCATGCCATGAATTATCATCTATATTGCTTTTTATCTATTGTTCATTGAAGATGGTATTATTCATCGTTCATTGCCATTGATTCATTATTCATTGCCATTGCTATAGCCATGTTTCAAGCCAAGCCCATATATATGTACTTGTTATGTACAGCTTTCTGCTTACTGAGTTTTATCTCATTTCATTTAATGTCATGTGATGCAGGTGACAAGAAAGCTTGAAAGGGATTGTCCAAGATAAAAGAAGTCATATGTATTGAGAAAGGGAAACTTTTGGCATGTGTAATTTGTTTTGATGGGTTGGATTTTGTGTGGTTATATTTGTTGTAGTATGCATCTTTTGGGTAAAGGATTGTATATTTTTTTGATGATATTGAATAATGGTTTAAGATCAAAATCTAAAAATGGTTATGACAAGTTATAGTCAAGTTTTGTTCACATGTTGGTAAGTTTTGTTAGCATGAGCATTACAATGTTATGTTTCCCTTTATCATGCAAAGGCTTCCGCATATGTTATCTCTTTATTTTTAAATGTCATGGTAATGGGGTTGTTTCACCTCTGATGCTCGGCTTTAACTTGCTGACATGTCAAACATTCAGATAAAAATTGCAGGATATCTCGCATCATGCCCGGCCACAAATAAAATAATTGAAGATCCTTGTACATCTTCGTTCTTCCAGGATGAATGGAATAAATAGTATCATGAGCTTCCTTCACAACCACTTCCCTCAAAGAATCGCCACTAGGAACCCAAAGTCGATCTCGATATCGAACTATACCATCTACCTCATAATACAGCTTCCGGCCTTATCTTCATCTCTCAATCTCCACTTTTGCAATTGCTCATCAATAGACTGTCCCTCGCGGATTTTATCTATCAAAGTCGACTGTACTATCATGGTGGCAAGATTAGGGGCCTCGCCCCTAGCATATAGTGTAAGTTCAAATCGTTGTATATCAAAGTGCAGAGGTCTCTGAAGTGACAATTGACTAATAACTGTTGTCTTCCTACTCAATGCGTCCGCTACTACCTTAGCTTTTACCGGATGGTAGCTAATGTCGTAGGCGTAGTCCTTTACCAATTCTAGCCATCTTCGTTGCATTATATTCAACTCCTTTTGGGTGAAAAATTACATCAAACTTCTATGGTCAGTGAAAATCTTGCAATTCTCCCCATATAAGTAATGTCTCAGAATCTTCAGTGCAAATACTACTACGGCAAGCTCAAGATCATGTGTGGGTTTATTTTTCTCATAAACCTTCAACTGTCTCGACGCATATGCTATAACTTGGTCATTTTACATCAGTACTGCACCCAAATGTCATTGTATTCATTGATAGTCCTCGGCAATCCCACAATAAAACCTAAGGTAATATTTTTCCATTTCCACTAGAGATTAGGAAGTGGCTTAAGTTTTCCCGCTGGCCTCGGATGCTCGGCTTTAACTTGCTGACATGTCAAACATTCAGATACAAATTCCAGGATATCTCGCTTCATGCTCGACCCCAAATACAATAATTGAATATCCTTGTACATCTTCGTGCTTCCAGGATGAATGGAATAAGGAGTATCATGAGCTTTCCTCATAACAACTTCCCTCAAAGAATCTCCACTAGGAACCCAAAGTCTATCTCGATATCGAACTATACCATCTAACTCAGAATACAGCTTTTGGCCCTTATCTTCATCCCTCAATCTCCACTTTTGCAATTGCTCATCAATAGTCCTGCCCTCACGAATTTTATCTCTCAAAGTTGACTGTACTGTCATGGTGGCAAGATTAGGGGCCTCGCCCCTAACATGTATTGTATACTCAAATAGTTATATCTCAAATTGCAGAGGTCTCTGAAGTGATAATTGAGTAATAACTGTTGTCTTCCTACTCAATTCGTCCGCTACTACATTAGCTTTTACCGGTTGGTAGCTAATATCGCAGGCATAGTCCTTTACCAATTCAAGCCATCTTCGTTGCCTCATATGCAACTCCTTTTGGGTGAATAATTACTTCAAACTTTTATGATCAGTGAAAATCTTGCACTTCTCCCATATAAGTAAGGTCTCCAAATCTTAAGTGCAAATACTACTGTGACGAGCTCAAGATCATGTGTGGACTAATTTTTCTCATAAACCTCAACGTTCTCGACGCATATAGTATAACTCGATCATTTTGTATCAGTACTGCACCCAAATTTCATTGTATGCAATGCTCAAGATTGTATCCTGTTAGTCCGAGATTATTAATTGATAAATTGATGTGATTATAGAAAGACAACTCCGAGACAAGATTTTGGGAAACATGGATATTGTTTGTATGTTGGTCCAGCAGACATTGCGCACATGCGCGGAGACGAGGCGCGCATATGCGCGAGAAGCTAGTGTCGAGGAAGAAGACCTCGCGCATATTCGTGAGGCTAGGCACGCATATGCGCGAGCATGTGAATTACCCGAGTGCCGAGACAGTAGGTCTCGCGCATATGCGTGAGCAGATGATTGTACAAGCGCTGAGACAGTAGGTCTCGCGCATATGCGCGAACAGGGGACGCGCATATGCGCGAGCGCGAGATGGCGAATTCATTATTGTTGAGACAGAGAGTCTCGCGCATATGCGCCGGTGTTGTACGCGCATATGCGCGAGACGTGCAGAAGTGAAGATTGAGCCACATGTCTTTGCCATGCATATAATATGTAAACTTATTCATTTCCTTCAGAATCTGCAGCAAAGAACCGAGGGAACTCCATGAAATTCTCAAGCTTTTACAATTCGTAGAAACTTGATTGTTCAAGATCCAACCGTCAGAATTTCAATCCGAGTTTAGTTCCGTGCTCCTCTCGACAAGAGCGTCAAAGTATGTGAGTTTATTTACATTTTCAGCAGGGTTCGAAAATATATCGTTGGGGGAATCATGATTTGATCTATATTATGTGTTCCTGAAATTGTGGTAATCGTATAGTCGAAATCGGATTGAAGAACGGACAACCTATATAATTGTTATCAATTTTCAGCCTATATTGAATGAGATTGTACAGATTTGGTAATTGTGGGCTGTAATTGTATTGATTATGAGTTGTGATTTGTATCTGTTGATGTCTGAGTTGCTGGATATATCGAGATTGTACTGTTATGCCGTCAAGACAGAATTAGATTGAGTTCGGATCATATATAGTATTGCCTCGAGTTGTATGTGATATTGTACTTCTCGAATTTGTCATTCCAGATTTGGTATTAAAGGCTTCGTAGACTGAAAAAATCCAGATTGAGTTTTGAATCAACCAAGAACTTCGAAAAGAAAGGTATAAATCAATGTTAAAGCGGGAGATATAACTCGAGTAAGAGATAGCTTGAGTTTCCCAAAACCACATACTATTTTGTTATTGCTTTGATATGATTGCAATTCTTGAGATTGATATGCTTAGTCTATTGAGTTATAGCAAAGCATGTGTTATGAGTCTTTGGCAGAGGTGCCAAGTCACTAGATGTTGGTTTATATCGATGTGCTTAGGAGTAGATCGACTCCTATTGTAGAAATCCGATATAGAGGGCCAATGTCTGGGAATAAGAACGTACCACTATCTAGCTGGGAAGAGAAGGTGGGAAACTTGTTATGTTCTTATTCAAACCGGGATCCCTAGATATGAGTCGAGTCAAGATTAAGAGTTTAAGAGTTTGATTTAAAGCTTGACATTTCTTTATGTTTTCTTATACAATGATACATGTTGTTTTACAAATGTTATATGCTTCTGTATATGTTTGTATGAAATGCATGTATACATTGTTTATATTGGGAAATATGTTTCTCACCGGAGTCATCCGGCTGTTGTTGTTTTTGTATGTGTGCATGACAACAGGTGGGACAAGATCAAAGTCGAGAAGAGGATGAAAGATCGAGATTAGAGTGGAGATCCGGGCCTAGATATAGAGTTGGCTTTCAACACTTGATATGTAGTTGTTGAACCCTAACTGTGATGACTTTCTTTTGTACAAGACTTGTACTTTTGATCATGTTGTAAATATTAAACTTGATCTTGTAATTTGAATAAGATGGGACCTAACTTGTTATAGAAATTGTACACTTGTTTATAAGGTGTTCAACATTTAAAAAAAAAATTTGCGACCTGGTTTATTTAATTAATCCATTTAATCCTAATGATGATTGAAAAGAATGAGTTAGAGTCCGGGTCCCAACATTGTATCCCTTGATAGTCCTCGGTAATCCCACAACAAAATCTATGGTAATATTTTCTCATTTCCACTCAAAAATAATAAGTGACTTAAGTTTTCCCGCTGGCCTCTAATGCTCGGCTTTAAGTTGCTGACATGTCAAACATTCGGATACAAATCGTAGGATATCTCGCTTCATACCCGGCCACAAATAGAATAATTTAAGATCCTTGTACATCTTCGTGCTTCCAGGATGAATGGAATAAGGAGTATCATGAGCTTCCCTCATAACGACTTCCTTCAAAGAATCGCCACTAGGAACCCAAAGTCAATCTCGATATTGAACTATACCATCTACCTCAGAATACAGTTTCCGGCCCTTATCTTCATCTCTCAATCTCCACTTTTGCAATTTCTCATCAGTAGACTGTCCCGCACGGATTTTATCTCTCAAAGTCGACTGTACTGTCATGGTGGCAAGATTAGGGGCCTCGCCCCTAGCAAATATTGTATGCTCAAATTGTTGTATCTCAAACTGCAGAGGTCTCTGAAGTAATAATTGAGTAATAACTGTTGTCAACTGCAGAGGTCTTTGAAGTAATAATTGAGTAATAACTGTTGTCTTGCTACTCAAAGCGTCCGCTACTACATTAGCTTTTACCGGATGGTAAGCTAATGTCGCAGGCATCCTTTACCAATTCTAGCCATCTTCGTTGCCTCATATGCAACTCCTTTTGGGTGAAGAATTACTTCAAACTTTTATGGTAAGTGAAAATCTTGCACTTCTCCCATATAAGTAATGTCTCCAAATCTTAAGTGCAAATACACTGCGGCGAGCTCAAGATCATGTGTGGAGTAATTTTTCTTATAAACCTTCAAATGTCTCCACGCATACGCTATAACTCGGTCATTTTGCATCAGTACTACACCCAAATGTCATTGTATCCCTTGATAGTCCTCGGCAATCCCACAACAAAATCTATGGTATTATTTTTCCATTTCCACTCGGGAACAGGAAGTGGCTTAAGTTTTCCCGCTGGCCTCTGATGCTCGGCTACAACTTGCTGACATGTCTAACATTCGGATACAAATCGCAGGATATCTCGCTTCATGCCCCGCCACCAATACAATAATTAAAGATCCTTGTACATCTTCTTGCTTCCAAGATAAATGGAATGAGGAGTATCATAAGCTTCCTTCATAATGACTTCCCTCAAACAAACGCCACTAGGAACCCAAAGTCGATTTCGATATCGAACTATACCATCTACCTCAGAATACAACTTCCGGCCCTTATCTTCATCTCTCACTCTCCACTTTTGCAATTGCTCATCAGTAGACTGTCCTCACGGATTTTATCTCCCAAATTCGACTATACTGTCATGGTGGCAAGATTAGGGGCCTTGCCCCTAACATATACTGTAAGCTCAAATCTTCGTATCTCAAACTGCAGAGGTCTTTGAAGTGATAATTGAGTAATAACTTTTGTCTTCCTACTCAATGTGTCGCTACTGCATTAGCTTTTACTGGATGGTAGATAATGTCGCAGGCATAGTCCTTTACCAATTCTAGTCATCTTCGTTGCCTCATATTCAACTCCTTTTGGGTGAAGAATTACTTCAAATTTTTATGGTCAGTGAAAATCTTGCACTTCTCTCCATATAAGTAATGTCTCCAAAACTTCAGTGCAAATACTGCTGCGGCGAGCTCAAGATCATGTGTGGGGTAATTTTTCTCATAAACCTTCAACTGTCTCGATGCATATGCTATAACTTGGTCATTTTGCATCAGTACTGCACCCAAACCAAGTTTCAAACCGTCTGTATAAAGAACATACTATCCTTGGCCCGATGACATCGATAACACTGGCGCTGAAATCAAACCTTGCTTCAACTTGTCAAAACTTTCTTGGCACTCGGATCCCCATATAAAATTTGCACTCTTTTTTGTCAAGGTAGTTATGGGTACCGAAATAGATGAGAATCCTTGAATAAACTTTCGGTAATAACGAGCTATTCCCAAAAAATTAAGGATCTCGGTTAGGCTCCCAGGTACGGGTCAAGGCAGTTATGGGTACCAAAATAGATGAGAATCCTTGAATAAACTTTCGGTAATAGCGAGCTATTCCCAAGAAATTACAGATCTCGGTTAGGCTCCCAGGTACGGTCCATTCTCTAACTGCCTCAACTTTACTCGGATCAACCTCAAATTCATCTCTAAAAATGATGTGGGCTAAGAACGCCACTCTCTTGAGCCAAAACTCGCACTTGTTGAACTTTGCGTATAATTTCCTATCCTGCAGTACTTGCGGTGCTGTCCTCAAGTGCCGACTATGCTCCTCTATACGCTTCAAATAGATCAGAATATCATCAATGAAGACTATAACAAATTGATCCACATATTGTTGAAATACGCAATTCATGAGATCCATAAAGATCGCTAGCGCATTATTGGTCAACCCAAATGGCATGACCATAAACTTATAATGCCTATATCGAGTTCTAAATGTTGTCTTATGAACATCGGACTCTTTCACTTTCAATTGATGGTATCCCGAACGGAGATCCTTGTAATGGATCAAATAAGTCTTCAGTTCTAGGTAGATGATACTTATTCTTGATAGTGACCCTATTCAACTCTCTATAGTCGATGCAAATACACATACTTCCACCTTTTTTCCTTCACAAACAATACCGGTGCGCCCCACGGAGAACAACTAGGACGAATAAAACCCTTGTCCAACAATTCTTGAATTTGATCTTTTAACTCTTTCGTTTTGACAGATGCTAGAAGATAGGGTGCTTTAGAAATTGGTACAATGCCCAGCATCAATTCAATAAAAAATTCCACCTCACGGTCTGGTGGAATGCCAGAAACGTCCTCAGGAAAGACGCTAGGAAAGTCTCTGACGATCTCAACATTCTCTAGCTTTTGACTGATAGCTTCAAGTACTGTAGTAACACAAGCTAGAAAAGCATGCCATCCTCGTCTCATAAGCTTCCTCGCGCACATACAAGAGATAATGTGCGGCATTTGCTTGTTCATTGCTGCCTCAAAGACAAAACATTTCACACTAGGCGGTCAAATAGACACTGACCTCTGCCGAAATTCTATCGAAGCTCCATTCGATGATAGTCAATCCATGCCAAGTATGATGTCGAATTCAGGCATAGGGAGTACGATGAGATCTGCTCGAACCACATCTTTTTGCAAACGAAGCTCCAGATTCTTCACAATGCTCGTAGTGACCATTTGATCACCGGAAGGAATAGCAACTTTGAAGCCCAATCCCATATCCTCGGGTATAATATTTAGTCGTTTGACGAATGTCTCGGATATGAACGAGTGTGTGGCTCTAGAATCCAGCAATGCGTAGGTAGCTACTCCTAGAATAAATATACTTCCTGCGACGAAAATGCATTTAAATCTATTCATGTTGAAGCATAAGGATTTTCTATCATTTTTTTCCCAAATTTTCAAAAATTACACGCTTGGACCTTAGTATTTCTTGAAAAAAAAATTGCATATAACCCTTCAAAATTTCAAAATTTTCATTTTCAACCTATAAAGTTGCGAAAATTTCGTTTCAGCCCCCAAAAGTTTCAGATATTGCATTTTTGGCCCCTTAAATTTCGGAAATTGAAATTTTGGTCCCTATATTTTTGAAAATTTGCATTATAGTACCTATATTTTCGAAAATTTCAATTTGGTCCCTATATTTTCGAAAATTTGCAACCTACCACATAACTTTGAATTTCAGCAATTTCAACCCTTAAACTTCTCATTTGGATTTAATTACCTCCTTTGCATAATTAGACCTAATAATTCTTGCTCGATTTATATAGTTTCCGATGTCATATTTTAAGTCCAACTATAGTAGAGCATGCAACCTATTTGCTTTTAGGTTCTTTATCGCCCCAATTCAATTGTCATAACCAATTTAATATTTCATCCAATAAAAGCAATATAAAAACATTAAATAACTAGGTTACCAGTGATTAGGGTCGTGTCTGGCTCCTCCTCGGCTTCCTCAGCATGCATAACATAAGCTCTCCCCACAGTCGGCTTCCTCCTCTGCTTGGAATGCATAGGCAGTGGCAGCTGCATAGTCCGCCGCTCGTATCATCATCACATCACGGTGTATAGTGCTAGGTCGTAGACAAACCAGAAAGTGCCTAAGTTTCTCAGCAGCATCCCTAGCAATGAGGGTCACAAAGTGAAAAACCCTATTCAAAAGTTTAACAGTCTTGTCCCCCTGGTGGAGACTCATGGACTCTCTCTTCAAGCGTCCTCGGATGTAATGCCCGAGATTTTATTTTAATCAGAGATTATTAATTGACAAATTGATGTAATTATAGAAGGACCACTCTGAGACCAGATTTGGTAAAGCATGGTACATTGTGAGTATTACTCCAGCTTACTTCGCGCACATGCGCGGCGGAGAGGCGTGCATATGCGCGACTAGCAAGTGCCGAGGCAGAAGACCTCGCGCATATGCGCGAGACTAGGCGCGCATATGCGCGAGCATGTGAAATGAAAAAGTGTCGAGACAGTAGGTCTCGTGCATATGCGCGAAGACAGGGCACGCATATGCGCGAGCAGTTGAATTGTTATGCGACGAGACAGTAGGTCTCGCGCATATGCGCCGGTGATGGTCGCGCATATGCGCGAGATGTGCAGTACAAAGAGTGAGCCACATGTCTTCCCATGCACACTTATATGTAAAGTTATTCATTTCATTCAGAATAGCAATGAAGGAAATCGAGATTCCATAGGAGAACGCTTCAAGTTTTTTTCCTGTACTAGAATTATTGATTTTGCGAGATTCGTCCGTCAGAATTTCAATCCGAGTTTAGTACCGTGCTCCTCTTGTCAAGAGCTTCAACGGGATGTAAGTTTTATTACTTTTCAGCATGGTTTTAAAATATGGTATTGAAAGAATCATGATTTGATCTATATTATGTGTTCCTGATATTGTGATAATCGTATAATCAAAATCGGATAGAGGAACGGATACCGTATGAAAGTGTTATTATTTTTCAGAATTGATTTGATTGAGATTATACAGATTTGGTATTGAAATTGTGTTTATCGATTCATTATGAGTTGTTGAGATTGGTATCTATTGATATTGTATTACCGGTATCTCGAGATTGTGCCGTTATGCCATCGAAAGTTGATTAGATTGAGAATTCTTGTGTTGGGTTGTATATTTATATTGTACTCCTCGATACTATTATTCTAGAGTTGGTAATGAATACTTTGAAGACTAAACAGAGCCAGATTGATATTTGATTTCGTTGACCAGACTGATCTACGAAAAGAAAAGTATAAATCAATGTTAAACCGGGAAGATACGACTCGAGTAAGAGATAGCTTGAGTTTCTCAAAACCACATACTTTATTGTATTTATTTGATATTTTCAATTCTTGAGATCAATATGCTTAGTCTATTGAGTTATAGCAAAACATGCATAGAGTCTTTGGCAGATGTGCCATGTCTTTGGCAGAAGTGCCAAGTAACTGGACATTTGGTTTATATCGATGTGCTTAGGAGTAGATCGACCCCTATTGTAGAGATTCGATATAGAAGGCCAAAGTCTGGGAATAAGAACGTATAACCATATAGCTGGGAAGAGTAGGTGGAAGACTGTTGCGTTCTTATTCGAACCGGGATCCCTAGATAAGAGTCGAGTCAGAAATTAAGAGTCAAAGAGTATGATTTACAATTTTATATAGATTCATATTTTTCAGATTATGATACATGCTATTGATAATTGTTCTATGCTTTTATATATGTTTGTATGAAATGCATGTATACGTTGTTTATACTGGGAATATATTTCTCACCGGAGTTATCCGGCTATTGTTGTGTTTGTATGTGTGCATGACAACAGGTGGGACAGGATCAGGGTCGAGAAGAGGATAGAAGATCAAGATTAGAGTAGAGATTCGGACCTAGATCTAGAGTTGGCTTTCAACACTTGATATGTAGTTGTTTAACCCTAGTTTGTTATGATTTACTTTTGTACGAGACTTGTACTTTGGATCATGTTTGTAGATATTGCACTTGATCTTGTGATTTGAATAAAATGGGACCTAATTTGTTGTAGAAATTTGTACACTTGTTTATAAGGTGTTCAACATTTAAAAAAAAAATTTGCGACCCAGTTTACTTAATTGTTATATTTGATCCTTATGATAATTGAAAAGGGGTCCCCACAACAGGTGGTATCAGAGCAGTAGCTGTATGTTCCTTAGACTGACATAGAAGCGAGGGAGCGGGGTAGATTGAGTTTTCTTTCCTGCTTTTGTAATGCTAGCATCACAGCATCATAGCATGATAGCATGTTTTACCGCTTTATAAAATACATGTTTACTGATTATCTGATTTGATTGGAAACGTGTACTACTGAGGAATGAATCAGAACCGATTCTTGATCAGCAGTAAGATGATCGGAGGAGGACTGAAACAGATTTGTTATATTTGATTACTAACCTTTTTGATAATCAGATATGCCTTCTCGAAAAATCCCAGAACAGGGTAGTACTTTTACTAATCCGATGGATGTTACAGCGACACCCATGGAAACACTGCTGAAGAGATTTCAGTCGTTCAAACCGCCGACTTTGAAGGGCACTGAGAATTCGATTGATTGTGAGAGTTGGCTGGATGATATTGAAATGCTGTTTGATTCCCTTGAATACATAGATGAACAAAGAGTTAGACTGATTGAGAATCAATTGCATGACTTTGCAAAGAATTGGTGGCTCACGACTAAAAGGGCTTTGTAGCATCAAGGTACAGTTATTACTTGGAAGATCTTTAAAGCTGAGTTCTATTACAGAAAATACAAGGGTGCATAGTTTGCTAATCTGAGACAGGGTCAGCTGAATATGGAAAAATATGTGGCCAAGTTCTCTACCTTGTTACGATTTGCTCCTCATATTGCTGAGAATGATGAAGCAGTTGCTGATCAGTTCATCAATGGGCTGAATCCTGAGATTTTTACTCTGGTGAATACAGGGCGACCAAATAATTTTGCAGATGCTTTGAATAGAGCAAAAGCAAAAGCGGGCCTGATCAGGCAGAAAGGAGCTTCTTATGTTGTTCCAACATTGAAACAGCCACAACCCTCAACTCAGTTCCACCAACCCCCTCCCAGATTTGATAGTGGTGGTAGCAGCAGTGGAAAGAAAGATAACCTGAAAGCCCGAGGGAAATCGTTTAAGAAGTCTGGCAGTAGTTCATCCAGCTCCAGTGGTTCACGACAGAGCCAGAGTTATACAGGGATCTATTGCAGAACTTGCGGAGGAAGACATCCCACAGAGCAATGCCAAGGAGTGCTTGGTAGTTGCAATATCTGTCGACAGCAGGGAAATTTTGCCAGAGTCTGTCCACAGCGAGGTTCTAAAAGATCCCAGGGAGCAGAATCATCTGGATCACTATCTCAGATTGATAGACAATCATCAGCTGTTCATTCCTTCCAGCCATCCCCTACTACTCAGTCAGAGCAGAGGCCATGAGGAAGCCAGACTGTTAGCCAACCTCCGAGACAGCAAGCCAGAGTATTTGCATTGACTGAAGAACAGGCCCAGGAAGCACTTGATGATGTTGTTGCAGGTAACTGTTCTCTTTGCGGTTACTCTACTTATATATTGATTGATACGGGTGCATCCCATACTTTTATATCTGAACGATTTGCATTGATACATGATTTGCCTATTGAGTCATTATCTGCTGTAGTATCTGTCTCTTCACCTTTGGGGAGAGGTCTTATATCAGTGAAGTCTTTTAAACATTGTATACTGCAGTATGATGGGAATGAGATTGAGTTAGATTGTATTGTACTCGGTTTGTCTGATTTTGACTGCATTATCGGTATTGATATGCTGACCAAGTACAGAGCTACCGTAGATTGTTTCCAGAAAATTGTGAGATTCACACCTGAGATGGCTGATGAATGAAAATTTTACGGTAAGGGTTCCAGAGCTCAAATTCCTTTGATATCTGTGTTATCTATGACTCGATTATTACAGAAAAGAGCAGAGGGATTCCTTGTGTATTCAGTAGACGTACTGAAATAGAGCCCGTCATTGGTAGATTTGGCAGTGGTATGTGAGTTTGTTGATGTCTTTCCAGATGAGATTTCGGGTTTGCCTCCAGTCCGAGAAATAGACTTCAGTATTGAATTGATACCAGGTACTGTTCCTATTTCTATAACTCCATACAGAATGGCACCGATTGAATTGAAAGAATTAAAGAACAGCTAGAAGATTTACTAGCCAAGACTTACATCAGACCGAGTGTCTCTCCTTGGGGTGCTCCACTATTATTTGTCAGAAAGAAAGACGGTTCAATGAGACTCTGCATTGACTATCGGCAACTGAACAAGGCTACGATAAAGAATAAATATCATTTGCCTCGTATTGATGATTTATTTGATCAGTTGCAGGGTTCTTCTGTTTATTCCAAGATCGATCTGAGATCTGGATATCATCAACTTAGAGTCAGAGATTCTGATATATCGAAGACAACTTTCAGAACCAAGTATGGTCACTATGAGTTTATAGTCATGCCGTTTGGTTTAACGAATGCTCCAGCTGTATTTATGGGTTTGATGAACCATATATTTCAGAGATATCTTGATGATTTTGTGATTATCTTTGTCGATAATATTCTTATTTATTCAAAGAATATGATTGATCATGCTGAGCATTTGAGAATTGTATTGAGAATTCTGAGAACTGAGAAATTGTATGCAAAACTGTCTAAATGTGAATTTTGGCTGAGACAAGTTGTATTTTTGGTACACATTATATCTGGAGATGGTATTTCTGTTGATCCCAGCAAAGTTGAGGCTGTGATCAGTTGGCCTAGACCGACTTCAGTGCCAGAGACACACAGTTTTATGGGTTTAGCAGGATACTATCTTCGATTCATTAAAGATTTCTCCAGTATTGCTAAGCCGATTACTAAGTTGACTCAGAAGAATGCACCTTTTGTTTGGTCAGAGGCGTGTGAATCCAGTTTTCTGGAATTGAAGAAGAGATTGACCAGTGCTCCGGTGTTGACTATTCCGTCGGATACTGGTGATTTTGTTGTTTATTGTGATGCTTCTCACAGAGGATTGGGTTGTGTTTTGATGCAGCGATGACATGTTAATGCCTATGCCTCGAGACAATTGAAACCACATGAGACTCGCTACCCGATTCATGATCTTGAATTGGCTGCCATCATTGAAAATTTGGCGACACTACCTATATGGTGAGAAATTTGAAATCTATTCTGATCACAAAGTTTGAAATATCTCTTTTCACAGTCAGAATTGAATATGAGATAACGAAGATGGCTTGATTTATTGAAAGATTTTGATTGTGAAATCAAATATTATCCGGGTAAATCGAATGCAGCAGCTGATGCACTGAGTCGAAAGGTATGTTCTTTGTCCTTATCGACGATTGGTGTTTCGAATTTGATTGAAGATTGCTGTCTTTCTGGATTAGTATTTGAGACAGATTATCAACATCTGAGATTGTATGCCATACAAGTTGAACCAAAGTTGATTTTGCGAATTAAGGAAGCACAGAAAGTTGATCAGAATATTCAGAACCCGATTTTGATGGTCAGATCAGGGCATCAATCAAAATATCATGTTCTTGATGATGTACTGTATGTGAATAATCATCTTGTTGTGCCAGATGTTTCAGATTTGAGACACCAGATTTTGGCAGAGGCACACTGTAGTCGTTTCAGTGTTCATCCTGGTGGCAGAAAAATGTACAATGATCTGAAGAAACAGTTTTGATGGAAACAGATGAAATCAGACATTGCAGATTTTGTATCCAGATGTTTGAATTGCCAACAGGTGAAAGCCGAAAGGAAGAAACCAGGAGGTCTGTTGCATAGCTTAGCTATTCCAGAATGGAAATAGGATCACATTTCCAAGGATTTTGTTACGAAGCTACCACGATCCTTCAGATATTGCGATGCGATTTTGGTTGTTATTGACAGATTGACCAAATCAGCATGTTTTATTCCGTACAGAATGACATACAGACATGACCAGATGGCAGAGATTTATGTTAGAGAAGTGGTCAGATTGCTTGGTGTGCCGAAGTCTATTGTATCAGATCGTGATCCTTGATTTACTTCGCACTTTTGGCACAGTCTGCAACAAGCTCTAGGTACGAAATTACATTTGAGTACTGCATATCATCATCAGACAGACGGACAGTCAAAGCATACTATCCAGACATTGGAAGATATGGTGAGAGCTGTAGTTCTAGATTTTGGCACTAGTTGGCAAGATTCTTTGCCACTTTGTGAATTTTCTTACAAAAACAGCTATCAGACGAGTATAGAGATGGCTCCGTTTGAAGCGTTGTATGGCAAGAAATGCAGATCCCCTCTCTATTGGGATGAGATATTTGAGGTACCTGAACTTGGGCCTGATATGATTCGAGATATGACTGAGAAAGTGAAGCTAATTCTGCAGAGAATGAAGACAGCTCAAGACAGACGGGCTAGAGTTTGAGCAGGGAGACAGAGTATTTTTGAAGATTTCTCCTTTTAGAGGCATTGTCAGATTTGGCAAGAAAGGAAATTATCTCCACGCTATATTGGGCCATATGAGATTCTTGAGAAGATAAGTACTCGTGCCTATCGACTCGCTATTCCTCCTTCTCTATCTGGGATACATGATGTCTTTCATGTGTCTATGCTGCGGAAATATCTTCTTGATGCTTCTCATGTTCTTCACCCAGACGAGGCAGAACTGAATGAAACTCTGAGTTATTTTGAGAAACCTATCCAGATTCTAGATCGTAAAGAAAAGCAGCTAAGAACGAAGACTATGCTGCTTGTGAAAATTCAGTGGAGTCGTCATGGCATTGAAGAAGCTATTTGGGAAACTTAATCAGATATGAGACGGAAATTTCCATAGGTATTTCACTGATGTGAGTTTCTTATTTAGTTTCTGTTATATATTCTGATTTTATATTCTTTGATTGCCTGTGATTTCGGGGACGAAATCGTGTCTCAGAGGGGGAGAATTGTAATGCCCGAGATTTTATTCTGTTAATCTGATATTATTAATTGATGAATTGATGTGATTATAGAAGGATCACTCCGAGACCAGATTTGGTAAAGCATGGTACATTGTGAGTATTATTCCAGCAGAATTTGCGCGCGGCGGAGAGGCGCTCATATACGCGAGTAGCAAGTGCCAAGGCAGAAGACCTCGCGCATATGCACGAGATTAGGTGTGCATATGCGCGAGCATGTGAAATGAAGAAGTGCCGAGATAGTAGGTCTCGCGCATATAGGCGAAGACGGGGCGCGCATATGCGTGAGCAGTTGAAGATATGAGACGAGACAGTAGGTCTAGCGCATATGCGCCGGTGATGGTAGCGCATATGTGCGAGACATGCAGTACAAAGAGTGAGCCACATGTCTTCCCATGCACACTTATATGTAAAGTTATTCATTTCATTCAGAATAGCAGTGAAGGAAATCTAGATTCCATAGGAGAAAGCTTCAAGTTTTCTTCCTGTACTAGAATTGTTGATTTTGCGAGATCCGTCAGTCATACTTTCAATCCGAGTTTGGTACCGTGGTTCTCTTGTCAAGAGCTTCAACGGGATGTCAGTTTTATTACTTTTCAGCATGGTTTGAAAATATGGTATTGAAGGAATCATGATTTGATCTATATTATGTGTTCCTGATAATGTGATAATCGTATAATCGAAATCGGATCGAAGAAAGGATACCGTATGAAATTGTTATTATTTTCAAGAATTGGTTTGATTGAGAATATACAGATTTTGTATTGGAATTGTATTTATCGATTGATTATGAGTTGTTGAGATTGGTATTTATTGATATTGTATTACCGGTATCTCGAGATTGTGCCATTATGCCTTCGAAAGTTGATTAGATTGAGAATTCTTGTGTTGGGTTGTATATTGATATTGTACTCCTCGATACTATTATTCCAGAGTTGGTAATGAAGACTTCGAAGACTGAACAGAGCCAGATTGATATTTGATTTCGTTGACCAGACTGATCTAAAAAAAGAAAGGTATAAATCAATGTTAAATCGGGAAGATACGACTCGAGTAAGAGATAGCTTCAGTTTCCCAAAACCACATACTTTATTGTATTGCTTTGATATTTGCAATTCTTGAGATTGATATGCTTAGTCTATTGAGTTAAAGCAAAGCATGCGAAGAGTCTTTGGCAGATGTGCCATGTCTTTGGCAGATGTGCCAAGTCACTGGACATTTGGTTTATATCGATATGCTTAGGAGTAGATCGACTCCTATTGTAGAGATTCGATATAGAAAGCCAAAGTCTGGGAATAAGAACGTACAACCATCTAGATAGGAAGAGTAGGTGAAAGACTGTTGCGTTCTTATTCGAACCGGGATCCCTAGATAAGAGTCGAGTCAGAAATTAAGAGACAAAGAGTTTGATTTACAGTTTTATATCGATTCATGTTTTTCAGATTCTGATACATGCTATTGATAACTGTTCTATGCTTTTATATATGTTTGTATGAAATGCATGTATATGTTTTTTATACTGAGAATATATTTCTCACCGGATTTATCCGGCTGTTGTTGTGTTTGTATGTGTGCATGACAACAGGTGGGACAGGATCAGGATCGAGAAGAGGATAGAAGATCGAGATTAGAGTGGAGATTCGAACCTAGATGTAGAGTTGGTTTTCAACACTTGATATGTAGTTGTTGAACCCTAGTTTTTTATGATTTACTTTTGTACGAGACTTGTACTTTGGATCATGTTTGTAGATATTGCACTTAATCTTGTGATTTGAATAAAATGAGACCTAATTTGTTGTAGAAATTTGTACACTTGTCTATAAGATGTTCAACATTTAAAAAAAATAAAAAATTTGCGACCCAGTTTATTTAATTGTTATATTTGGTCCTAATGATGATTGAAAAGAATGAGTTAGCGTCCGGGTCTCCAGATAGGACGTCAGCAATTAAGTATTTCTCATAGAATATTTCCTTGAATCAAGCCCAAGTAAGCGTAGCCAAATCAATCTCATGTTCTGCCCCTTCCCACCAAAGGGAAACATCATCTCTAAGCATATACGTGGCACACCTAACACGGTCAGCGTCTCCCATATTCAGATATCGAAAGTGCACCTCAAGTGATTGAATCAAACCCTCAGCAGCAAATGGGTCGGTGTCAGCTTGTCTATCGGTACTAGGTGCGCGTCTAGGAGGCATTATATCTGAACGTTTTTTCAAATTCTAAACATAACCAACATACATTTAAATCTAAGTTTTCTAATCATGCATCATATACTAATCTCTTTTTGAGCAACTTTAAGCATATACAACATTTAATCTCAAAAGCTATTAAACATATAACGTAAACATATAATCCATATAATAATGCATGTATCATCATAAAAATCACGTAAAGCAATTAAACTTACAGATTGAGGCTTGACGACTGAGCTTCACGGCACTGACGGTGGCACAACACTTTGCAGAAACATTGCTCTGATTCCAAATGAAACGTCCACTACTCATTTTTCTTTAAAAAGTACTAGAATTTTTTTTTCTTCTTTTACTTCGGCCAAAATATATACATATATATAGATATGTATTTTTAAATTAACTTTGCACCATTTTTAAAAATAAAACAACCAACTATATTTGAAAATTAATAGGAAAATAATTCAAAACATAAAATCGTCAATCGTTTACCAAACCTAAACTTAGCAAACTTTCAAAATAAACTAACTCTAACATCCTCTCAAAATCATCATAAAAGTCGTAAAATCTTTAACGTAAACTTAAATCATAAATTTAATTTAAATAAGAAAAACTAGCGTTGGTCCTCGGGTTGTGTGCACCTTCAGTCCAGCAAGAACAACCATCAAGTCCCTCAACAAAATCAATATCATGCTCACCTGCAACGATCACACCTAGTGAGTCTATTGACCCAACAAACCTTAACCATGATAGCAAGCACTACATATACAATCACATGCAACATTGAAAATAATTTTACATAAATAACTTTTCTTGATCATGCATAAACTTAAACCTTTTTTCCTTTCATCATATCCATTTCTTTTATCATCATATACGTATACATTTTTCCTTTCATTAAATTCGGATCATTAATTGTGACTTTCGTATCAGCCGAGGGTAGATGGATCCATCTACGTGTAACCACATAACTGGGCGGCGGGGACATCAGTGACACTCTCACCCGTCAACTGAGTATTGGCCTTACATATCATTATATCATGTCGATGGAAATACGATTGTCTGGCAATCTCTGGGGCCTTTTCCATCACGATATCTTCAATCATATCATCGTGTCATCGTATTAGTCACAATCACTTCACCTCCTTCAACTTTTCATATGCTCATCACTTATAAAAATGTAAGCATATATAAATCATTTTTCTTTTAAACCAAGCATGCAACATGTCTTTTGACATTAACATTTCATCATATCATTTCATAAACATTTAAAATAAGCATTCAACATAAATTTTCATAAACATTTAAAATAAGAATATTATCATTATCTACAGCATTAATGGCACTGCCAAGGCGTCTACTAATTTTTAGGTGTAAATTGATCGTTTTATCCGTAGATTTAGAATTTCTCAACTTTTACTTTTTCTTACTTTCATTGACTCTAGACCATCCCAATAATTATTTAAGCTTAAATTAAATTTCTCATATTTTTATTTAGCATAAAATTTGAGGTTTTTGATTTAATTTCATAATTATTAATTTGTAGAGCGTTTACTTCCCGAATTAATTCAAAATTTAGTATTTTAATACCAAATTTTAATGTGAGGGGCCTAAAACTCCTTTCTTGAAAATTTGCGGAAAATTAAAAATTTTCTTTTTAAAAGAACTTAAATGGCCTCATTCATAAAATCACTGGTAAATCAAGTTCAATATTTCAAAATATTGTAGCGGAAGAAAATTAAGTTTGCCAAAAATCACAATTTAAAAATATCCAACAACTGATAAAAATTGTTTGCGGAAAAAAAATTAACAACTGCTGCTCTGAGGTCCTCGGGTGCCACTACTGCCGACCCAAGCTGGCTCACTGGTCCCCGCCCTCGGCCCTGGCCTCATCAGTACCTACAACAATCAAGTCTAGTGAGCCTAAAGACTCAGCATGCATAAATCGCATCTAACGAGTAAAAATCTGAATTTAAAATATGCATGAGTTAACATATCCTGTCCTGAGGCATACTGAAAATAATCTGTACTGAGCAATTATAATACGTGCATAACTGAACTGGAAATCACTGTAAAAAAATATTTGCTCCTTGGAGCCTGTACTGAAATATCTGGTAAAATTTTCTGTTGAGATTATGTTTTACGCCTGTGGCCACTGCACTAAGCTGAACTGATCGGTAACTGGCTACCGGGGAGGCTGAAACTGAACTGAGCTGGCCGGTCACTGGCGACCGGGTGGTACCATACTGAACTGATCGGTCACTGGCGACCGTATAAAATAACACTCCCACATAGTGAATGAACCACAAGCCATATCGCATAAATCTCAAAAATAATCATTTTCTGTTTAATGCACATAAAATAATTAACTGGCATAATGAAAATTCCTGTAATTTTACCAACTGGATTGGATTGGATCGTTCCCAGGCTCGCTGCAACCTAACTGTGCCATGAAAAATATGCAATAGCTTAAACATGACCAACTATGCAATTTACGTTCAAAAGATGCGACTATGACGCCTAATGACTTCGCATTTAATCATGACTCCGAGCCAACTTGAACCGACACTGAACCGACGTATAGTCATGATTAAAATATGCTGAAAAATCATAAAATAATGATCCTAAAATGATAGGGTCGAAATCTAGGTGAAATGGAGGCCAAAACACGAAACGCTCTTTCGAGAGTCAATTTGGCACATTGCACCGTAAATTCTCGTACGACCTCGAAAATGATCCGAATGACAAACGGTCGAAAACATGACCTTCCCAACTCAATGAGGCACTGTCCAGTCCAAGGCCATGGGCTAAAGGCCAACCAAGAACTCGAACGAGCCTTCTAAACGATACAGCAACTTGCTGTAATTTCCAGCAGCTGCGCAACTACAAGACTTGCGTTGGTTTCGAGACTATCGGCCATTAGGGGAGTGAACCACCGACCAGAGACTCTTACCAACATCCCAAGGAATGATTTGAACCATGGCTAAGGGCCCTAGGCCAGCCAAAATCCGCATCACACCATAACTCAACCGAAGGGTCCAACCGAGAGCAACGTGCATGCGTGTGTAGTGTTTATGCTATGATCGATGTCTCGTGTCGTTCCAATGGCCATTTGATTGACCATGGCACGATCTAGACATCTAGGAGCATGATATGAATCGTGGCTAAGGGCCATAGGCCAACCAAGATCCACACCAAGCAAACACAAACCGAAACCAAAAGCTGAACAAATGAAGAAGCCGAAGGGGTATAGGGGCTGTTGTGATGTTTTTATTAAAAACCGATGAACCATGGACCAAGCCACCAAAAGGGCAACTTAGTCACGTCTTAGACTTTCTAGGGAAGTGATCCAACCATGGCTATAGGCCCTTGGGGCAGCCAAGATCAGATCCCTCCTCCATGACAAGAAACTGAATTTTCGAACAACATTTTCTGCACCTATGGGGACTTGCTGTCATTCTGAATTTCAAGCAAGCATGGGGCTGGTTTGAATGGACCAACATGGTCCTAATGCATCCTACTACATGTATATAAGCCGCCTTGGGAGCCTGGAGTCGATCCAATACCTGAAACTCACAAAACAAAAGAAACCGTGAAGCTTGCCAATAAATTCGAAAATTCTGCATGTGTGGTTTCAAAATGTTTTGACATGGATCTCGATTTTTACTTGAATAAACATGATCATGTACTGAAAAATAAATGATAATATGACTTGATTGAGGTTTGAAAGAAATCTAGACATGCCTGGTTTCGTTTCGAAAGAAAACGAACGAAACGACGACGACGCGGCACGGAGGAGGTGGAGCGCTTCTCTTGTTCTTTCTAGTTCTCGATTTTTCTCCCTTTCTCCCTAGCTGTTATTCACGTTTTTTCTACTGAAAATGGGTCTGATTTCGGTGGGGAGGGAGTGTGATGGAGTGGTTATGAGGGGTGAGGAGGATGGTGCAAGATATAAGGATCATATCAAGACCAAGTCTTCATGCATTTGAATTTTGAATTTTGAATTGCTATCAAATGATCTCTTGGGTGATTCTAGACTATAGTGGCCGATTTTATCATGCCAAACAAGGGTTAGGATAGTGGTCTAGTATTAATTAATTAAGGTGGAAAAATAGCTAAAAGAATTAGCATGCTAATCAACCAAGAATGGGTCAAAGGTGAGTTGGCAAGTCCTAGTTTGTTCTTCTAGGGGTGTGGCCGAAAATGCATGATAAATGGTAGGGTGAAAATTGATTATCTAGTAATTTAATAACCCTTAAAAGCCTTACTAATCCTTAATTAATTTAGTGAACTAACCCCTTAATTAAGTAACTTAAATGAGCTCATTTCTTAATCACCTCCAATAATTAAATTAAAATCCTCAACTAACTTAAATAATTCCTTAAACTTCTTTTTAACTTAAATGAACTTACTTGCTAGCTAAATTAACTTCTGGAAATATTTCTCGAATCTTAAATTCTATCTCAAAACTCCAACTCCGGTCCGGCCTCACTGAAATAACTGAAATGCTAAAGATCAAACTACTGAACTGAAATAATAAAATAATTAACTTCAAACAAATGCATTTAAAATAATCATGCAATGAAGTCAATTAAATTTAAAAATCTAGAATTATGCATGGCTTATACGTCTACTGATTTACGGGTTCTACAATCCTTCCCCCCTTAAATAAATTTCGTCCTCGAAATTAGAACTCACCGAATAACTCAGGGTATCGACTTCTCATCTCCGGCTCAGACTCCCACGTAGCTTCCTCCTCTGAATGGTTGAGCCATTTGACTTTGACTCGCTTAACCAACTTGTTCCGAAGTTTCTTCTCCTGTCTGTCTAGGATCTGCACGGGTCTCTCCTCATAAGATAAGTTCGGAGTAAGCTGCAACGGCTCTAAATTCAGCACATGCGAAGGATTTGCCATATACTTCCTCAGCATGGAGACGTGAAAGACATTGTGTACTCCGGCCAGATTTGGCGGAAGAGCCACACGATAAGCAAGCGTCCCAACTCTGTCAAGGATCTCAAACGGTCCAATGAATCTCGGACTGAGCTTCCCTTTCTTGCCAAATCTCATGACACCCTTCATAGGTGCCACTTTCACGAAGACATGATCGCCCACTGCAAACTCTAAGTCTCTCCTCCGCTGATCGGCATAACTCTTCTGTCGGCTCTGAGCAGTCCTCATCCTATCACGGATCTTGACTACTACATCTGCTGCCTGCTGAACAATCTCTGGACCCAACTCTGCTCTCTCTCCTACTTCATCCCAATGAACAGGAGATCTACACTTGCGGCCATACAGTGCTTCATACGGAGCCATACCTATAGACGACTGGAAACTGTTGTTATAGGTGAACTCTACCAATGGTAAGTTCGACTCCCAACTCCCAGAGAAATCAATGACGCAAGCACGGAGAAGATCCTCTAAGATCTGAATAACTCGCTCCGACTGTCCATCTGTCTGCGGATGGAAAGCTGTGCTAAACAGCAACTTCGTACCCATAGTCGAATGCAAACTCTTCCAAAACGAGGAAGTGAATCTGGGATCTCTGTCGGATACGATAGAAACTGGAATACCGTGGAGTCGGACTATCTCTCGGATATACAGCTCTGCATACTGAACCATGGTGAAAGTCGTCTTAATAGGCAAGAAGTGCGCTGATTTGGTAAGACGATCTACAATCACCCAGATAGCATTCGATCCTCTGGCTGACCTCGGCAATCCGGTCACAAAGTCCATGGTAACATTCTCCCACTTCCACTCGGGAATAGGGAGAGGCTTGAGCAAACCTGCTGGTCTCTGATGCTCGGCCTTCACTAACTGGCAAGTCAGGCACTCGGATACAAAACGCCTGATGTCCTTCTTCATCCCTGGCCACCAATACAATAGCTGCAGATCTTTGTACATCTTCGTACTCCCAGGGTGAATGGAGTACGGGGACGTATGGGCCTCTAATAAGATGTCTGCTTGGATAGAATCACTGCTGGGAACCCATATCCTATCTCGGTATCTCACAATACCGTCGCTGACTGCATACAAAACACTGCCCTTGGCTTCATCTCTCTTCTTCCATTGTGCCAACTGCTCATCTGCTGCCTGACCGCTGCGAATACGGTCAAAAAGAGAGGACTGGATAGTCAAGGTAGATAAACGAGGAACTCTACCTCGAGGGTAAGTCTCAAGATCAAACTTCTGCATCTCAATCTGAAGAGGTTTCTGAATCGTCAAATGAGCCATCACTGCGACTTTCCTGCTCAAAGCATCCGCAACTACATTAGCTTTACCCGGGTGGTAGCTAATGTCACAATCGTAGTCTTTCACAAGCTCCAACCAACGCCTCTGACGCATGTTCAGCTCCTTCTGCGTAAAGAAATACTTGAGGCTCTTATGGTCGGTAAAGATCTGACACTTCTCTCCATACAGATAGTGCCTCCAAATCTTCAAAGCAAAAACTACGGCCGCTAACTCCAGATCATGGGTAGGGTAATTCTTCTCGTGGATTTTCAGCTGTCGAGAAGCATACGCTATCACTCTCCCATGCTGCATCAAAACTGCACCTAAACCAAGCTTCGAAGCATCGGTATAAAGGACAAACTCACCAGATCCTGACGGTACAGCCAAAACGGGTGCTGAGATAAGAGCTTGCTTCAAAGTATCGAAGCTCTTCTGACACTCCTCGCTCCACACAAACTTTACATTTTTCTTGGTCAGTGCTGTGAGTGGAACGGCAATGGAGGAGAATCCCTGGATGAATTTTCTGTAATATCCTGCTAGCCCAAGAAACCTGCGGATCTCTGATGCATTCTGAGGCACAACCCAATCTCTGACTGCTACAACTTTTGCGGGGTCTACCTCAATACCACTGCTAGAAACAATGTGGCCCAAGAACGCCACCTTCTCTAACCAGAATTCGCACTTACTGAACTTTGCGAATAATTTGTGCTTCTGCAATGTCTGCAACACTGTGGTCAGATGCCTGCTGTGCTCCTCCCGATTCTTGGAATAGACGAGAATGTCATCTATGAACACTATCACAAACTGGTCGAGGTACGGCTGAAATACGCGATTCATTAGATCCATGAAGATCGCTGGCACATTCGTCAGATCGAACGGCATCACTAGGAACTCGTAGTGGCCATAACGAGTCCTGAAAGCTGTCTTCGAGACATCAGCATCTCTCACCCTCAACTGGTGATAATCGGAACGCAGATCTATCTTGGAGAAAATCGAAGCTCCCTGCAACTGGTCAAACAGATCCTCAATCCTCGGCAGTGGGTATTTATTCTTCACTGTAACCCTGTTCAACTCCCGGTAGTCAATGCAAAGCCTCATCGAGCCATCCTTCTTTTTCACGAATAAGACTGGCGCGCCCCATGGAGAAAAGCTCGGGCGAATGAACTCCTTGTCGAGAAGTTCCTGGATCTGCTTCTTAAGCTCTGCCATCTCTGTCGGTGCTAGTCGGTATGGCGCTTTGGATATCGGAGCCGTACCTGGCATAAGCTCAATGGAAAACTCCACCTCTCTCTCAGGTGGCATACCAGAGACGTCTTCGGGAAAAACGTCTAAGAAATCTCTAACTATCGGAACATCTGAGGCTGACTGGCTGGGTTCCTCGGGGACAGATAAAAAGGTTGCTAGAAATGCCCGACACCCTCTATGCATGAGCTTCCTAGCCTGAACATATGGAATAATGCGCGGTAAAGAAAAGTACCTGTCCGGCTCAAATAAGAACTGCTCCATTCCAGGCGGTCGGACAAGAACAGATCTCCGCTGGAAGTCTATCAACACTCTGTTCCTCAATAGCCAGTCCATCCCTAGGATGATGTCAAATTCCGGCATCGGTAGCACAATCAGATCCGCATAAACAAGATTACCGTGCAGCTCAATGTCTATATCTCGGATAACATTGGTGGCTGCCATCTCCTCGCCTGACGGCAATACTACTGAAAAGGCTGTATCTAGCCCAATGGTCTGGATCTTGAGAAAGTTTGCAAAGACCTCCGAAATAAATGAGTGAGTGGCCCCTGAATCTATCAAGGCCTTGGTAGCGGAACCAGATATAAAAATTCTCCCTGAAAGAGCGGAGCTCTAAGTTGAATCCCACTACAAGATCTAAACTTATAGACATGCAAAGGTCAAGGTTCCTCTAGCTTAATTTCCCCGAAATAAATCTGAGTAGAGCATGCAATCCTATAACAGTTCTAAGTTCAAAAATCTAAATCCCGATTCCCAAAATGCTGAAATTCGAAGAATAACTTAAAGTTTAAAGGTACCTGTCAACAACATAGTCTCCGGGTTGGTTTCCGCGGCATGGAGAGCAAAAACTCTGCCTTGGGTAGGCAGATTCCTCTGAGGACACTGCAGCAACATGTGGTCTGGACTGCCACACTTAAAACACTTTCCTGAGCCAGCCATACATGCTCCAGGATGGCGACGTGAGCACCTGGGACAGACTGGGTGCTCCTGAGTCCTCGGGGCTGGGCGTCCCCGCTGCTGCTGCTGCTGCTGCTGGCCTCGGTTCCTGGGCGGTCCATGAAAAGGCCTCTTATTCTGCTGCTGATGCTGATGAGGAGGAGGGCGGTGCGGTGCCTGGACTGGGCGCTTGCCCTGGCGATCCCTCTCGATATCCCGCAGATCCTGCTCTGCGGCTAAGGCCTTGGAGACGGCAACCTCATAAGTAGCAGGGTCAGATACCCTAACATCCCGGCGCAAGATCGGCCGTAAACCCACCAGGAAGTGCATCAGCTTGGCTCTGGCATCATTCGCTATCAGGGGCACAAAGTGACAGCCCCTCTCGAACTTACGGATAAACTCCGTAACCGACATATCCCCCTGTCTCAGACTCATGAACTCGGTGGTCAGCCTGGTGCGAACCTCCTCAGCAAAATACTTGGAGTAGAAAACCTCCGTAAAGCGGGTCCAAGAAAGTGTAGCCAATGTCAGGGCTACCGAAGCTCCTTCCCACCATAAGCGGGCGTCTCCAGTGAACAAGTAGGTGGTACATCGGACTCGGTCTGCGTCCCCCAGCTCCATAAAATCGAAGATAACCTCGAGGGATTTGATCCATCCCTCGGCAACCATGGGGTCAGATGCCCCAGAGAACTCCTTCGGGCGCATCTTCATGAATCGCTCATACACAGCCTCGGGCCCTGTCGGCCTGGTTGCGGCTGCGGCTACGGCTGCGGCATTGCCCCCCGCAAACTGTGCGAAGAACTGTGCCATCCCAGCTAACATCTGGGCACTCATGTCCGGTGGGGGCGGTGGAGGAGGTGGTAGGTCTCCCTCCGGTCTACGCTCCTCTCTGTCCTCTAGGCGAGGCTCCACCTCTCTGTTGCGCTCTAAAATGCGTCTAGGGGGCATACTGGTCCAACATAACCCATACGTAACTAACATGCATAATTCCATAATTTATTTTAAATGAACACTGAAATACTGAAAATCTGGAAGCATGCTGACAAAATAATTCATGCTTTAACTAAAATGCTGAACAAAATGCTGAACTAAAAAACTTACAGACCAAAGGCGTGGCTTCGTGAGCTTCTCGCGGTCAGTAGTAGTGAAACCCTATACAGAACCTCCGCTCTGATACCAACTGTGAGGGGCCTAAAACTCCTTTCTTGAAAATTTGCGGAAAATTAAAAATTTTCTTTTTAAAAGAACTTAAATGGCCTCATTCATAAAATCACTGGTGAATCAAGTTCAATATTTCAAAATATTGCAGCGGAAGAAAATTAAGTTTGCCAAAAATCACAATTTAAAAATATCCAACAACTGATAAAAATTGTTTGCGGAAAAAAAATTAACAACTGCTGCTCTGAGGTCCTCGGGTGCCACTACTGCCGACCCAAGCTGGCTCACTGGTCCCCGTCCTCGGCCCTGGCCTCATCAGTACCTACAACAATCAAGTCTAGTGAGCCTAAAGACTCAGCATGCATAAATCGCATCTAACGAGTAAAAATCTGAATTTAAAATATGCATGAGTTAACATATCCTGTCCTGAGGCATACTGAAAATAATCTGTACTGAGCAATTATAATACGTGCATAACTGAACTGGAAATCACTGTAAAAAAATATTTGCTCCTTGGAGCCTGTACTGAAATATCTGGTAAAATTTTCTGTTGAGATTATGTTTTACGCCTGTGGCCACTGCACTAAGCTGAACTGATCGGTAACTGGCTACCGGGGAGGCTGAAACTGAACTGAGCTGGCCGGTCACTGGCGACCGGGTGGTACCATACTGAACTGATCGGTCACTGGCGACCGTATAAAATAACACTCCCACATAGTGAATGAACCACAAGCCATATCGCATAAATCTCAAAAATAATCATTTTCTGTTTAATGCACATAAAATAATTAACTGGCATAATGAAAATTCCTGTAATTTTACCAACTGGATTGGATTGGATCGTTCCCAGGCTCGCTGCAACCTAACTGTGCCATGAAAAATATGCAATAGCTTAAACATGACCAACTATGCAATTTACGTTCAAAAGATGCGACTATGACGCCTAATGACTTCGCATTTAATCATGACTCCGAGCCAACTTGAACCGACACTGAACCGACGTATAGTCATGATTAAAATATGCTGAAAAATCATAAAATAATGATCCTAAAATGATAGGGTCGAAATCTAGGTGAAATGGAGGCCAAAACACGAAACGCTCTTTCGAGAGTCAATTTGGCACATTGCACCGTAAATTCTCGTACGACCTCGAAAATGATCCGAATGACAAACGGTCAAAAACATGACCTTCCCAACTCAATGAGGCACTGTCCAGTCCAAGCTAATGGGCTAAAAGCCAACCAAGAACTCGAACGAGCCTTCTAAACGATACAGCAACTTGCTGTAATTTCCAGCAGCTGCGCAACTACAAGACTTGCATTGGTTTCGAGACTATCGGCCATTAGGGGAGTGAACCACCGACCAGAGACTCTTACCAACATCCCAAGGAATGATTTGAACCATGGCTAAGGGCCCTAGGCCAGCCACAATCCGCATCACACCATAAATCAACCGAAGGGTCCAACCGAGAGCAACGTGCATGCGTGTGTAGTGTTTATGCTATGATCGATGTCTCGTGTCGTTCCAATGGCCATTTGATTGACCATGGCACGATCTAGACATCTAGGAGCATGATATGAATCGTGGCTAAGGGCCATAGGCCAACCAAGATCCACACCAAGCAAACACAAACCGAAACCAAAAGCTGAACAAATGAAGAAGCCGAAGGGGTATAGGGGCTGTTGTGATGTTTTTATTAAAAACCGATGAACCATGGACCAAGCCACCAAAAGGGCAACTTAGTCACGTCTTAGACTTGCTAGGGAAGTGATCCAACCATGGCTATAGGCCCTTGGGGCAGCCAAGATCAGATCCCTCCTCCATGACAAGAAACTGAATTTTCGAACAACATTTTCTGCACCTATGGGGACTTGCTGTCATTCTGAATTTCCAGCAAGCATGGGGCTGGTTTGAATGGACCAACATGGTCCTAATGCATCCTAATACATGTATATAAGCCGCCTTGGGAGCCTGGAGTCGATCCAATACCTGAAACTCACAAAACAAAAGAAACCGTGAAGCTTGCCAATAAATTCGAAAATTCTGCATGTGTGGTTTCAAAATGTTTTGACATGGATCTCGATTTTTACTTGAATAAACATGATCATGTACTGAAAAATAAATGATAATATGACTTGATTGAGGTTTGAAAGAAATCTAGACATGCCTGGTTTCGTTTCGAAAGAAAACGAACGAAACGACGACGACGCGGCACGGAGGAGGTGGAGCGCTTCTCTTGTTCTTTCTAGTTCTCGATTTTTCTCCCTTTCTCCCTAGCTGTTATTCACGTTTTTTCTACTGAAAATGGGTCTGATTTCGGTGGGGAGGGAGTGTGATGGAGTGGTTATGAGGGGTGAGGAGGATGGTGCAAGATATAAGGATCATATCAAGACCAAGTCTTCATGCATTTGAATTTTGAATTTTGAATTGCTATCAAATGATCTCTTGGGTGATTCTAGACTATAGTGGCCGATTTTATCATGCCAAACAAGGGTTAGGATAGTGGTCTAGTATTAATTAATTAAGGTGGAAAAATAGCTAAAAGAATTAGCATGCTAATCAACCAAGAATGGGTCAAAGGTGAGTTGGCAAGTCCTAGTTTGTTCTTCTAGGGGTGTGGCCGAAAATGCATGATAAATGGTAGGGGGAAAATTGATTATCTAGTAATTTAATAATCCTTAAAAGCCTTACTAATCCTTTAATTAATTTAGTGAACTAACCCCTTAATTAAGTAACTTAAATGAGCTCATTTCTTAATCACCTCCAATAATTAAATTAAAATCCTCAACTAACTTAAATAATTCCTTAAACTTCTTTTTAACTTAAATGAACTTACTTGCTAGCTAAATTAACTTCTGAAAATATTTCTCGAATCTTAAATTCTATCTCAAAACTCCAACTCCGGTCCGGCCTCACTGAAATAACTGAAATGCTAAAGATCAAACTACTGAACTGAAATAATAAAATAATTAACTTCAAACAAATGCATTTAAAATAATCATGCAATGAAGTCAATTAAATTTAAAAATCTAGAATTATGCATGGCTTATACGTCTACTGATTTACGGGTTCTACATTTAAACAGACTTTTTATACCTCAATTATCCTCGTGAACCATGAATCAACCCCCGTGACCATGGTTTGACACTTTAGCCATTTAAACTCAAAAATCGAACCCTAGCTTAACCCTTCTAGCCATCTCGCGGTTTTATCGAGCCATGCCCGAACCACCTCGAGACAATCCATGACCAGACCACCAATGGACCCGGGACCCTAGTGACCATCCCTGACCCCTTGAACCAGCCCATATCCCACGATGCAGCCTCTTACCCAAACAAGAGCCACGCGAGTTCCTTCATCCTTGCGCCTAGGACTCTTAATGCACTAGGATTCCTCGCCCGAGCCACCACCCAAGCCCAGACCCTCATGACCCTCACTAGACCACCTTTATACCTAGCCTGGACCCCTGTCCAAGCCATGACACCCTCGTGCACAGATCCTGCTCTTGGCTTGCATGGAAAGAGCCCTATCACGCAAGGACTCTTCCCTAGCCGTTGTGCACGAGTCCTAGCGTGACTAGGACTCTTCCTCACACCTAATCACATCCAGCCCTAGCCTTGGTCAAGCCACACTCTATGGTTCCTTCTAGCCTTGGTCAGACCTAATCACGTCCAGCCACACGCTATGGTTCCTTCTAGCCGAGATTCTAATGCACCATCATGCAATTTTTTTGTTTTTGCTTGGCTCGCCTACGTTCAGTCTTTGTGCAGCCTCGCCTAAGATCTTAAACCCTTAGAAATTCATCCCTTTTTATTCTCCTAGGATTTCAACCCCTTTATGCAACATATACGTGAGTTTTGGAATCACAAAATCATGAGTTCTATACATCCCATAGCACAAAAACGAAAATAATTGCAAGGAAAACATATTTTAATGCAAAAACAATTCAAACACGTAATATAATGTGATAGATGAGAAAAAAGAGATTTAGGCGTGCCTTTGCGTGTATTAAGCACGAAAGACTAGTTGAGATGCGAAAAACGTCGACGAATTGAAACCTACTTTGATTTCCTTTGAAAACCGTGACCTTCCCTTGAATAATTCTCATGTGTGCATGTGTTATGGGTGCCAAAAGTTCTTGTGTATGTTTTGTGTGTGTTGGGCGTGTGTTGTAGGGTTTATGGGTGGGGTTTAGGCTTTTATTTTGATAAATAATTCATGTGTGCAAGCTTAGGCCCATTAGCATGACATATTATGCCCATTAGTAAAAATTTAAAATATTTTGTTACGGAAAGTTGGTGAAAATATTAGTCGTGTTCTCGAAAAATTTATATTTTAGTCGAAAATCGAACAGTGGTTGAAATACGACTCGACGTGTAAGAACACCTCAAAATCCCTCATTTTCGAAAATTTCATTTAAATTAGGCCATATATTAAGTAAAATAATTATTTAAAAGAAATATTTTCCCTTATTTGGTCCCTAGTCTCCGTTCCTCATACGCTTTTTGAATAAACTTAAATACACAATTTTTATGCGTTCATGTAGAAAAGTACTTTTTAAGCAGCTAACCATGCATACCGTATTTAATTCATGCAATTAAAACTATTTACTTAGTCATTTTCCATTTTCCCTAAATTTGTATGCAGTTAGATTACACTTTCGTATTTTGGACCTTGCCGTATGAATTCTCTGGCTCATGTACATTAGGGAAAGAGTTCTATAGTTGTGCATGCGATGATAGTATGAACATTTCATGTTTGTATCACATAGCTATCGAATCTAATATGCAACCCTCAATGAACCAATGATTGTAGATTCGATCGGGATATATGAGATTAAGGGACCATACTGTACATTAATCATAACCGATAGGCTCTTGCATGGCACTATCAAAGATACCTAAGGAATCATGGGGCGATGCTACTAGATTGTTTTACCATGATTCGATTGGTTTAATCAAAAAATGATTTCTGACATTCTCATGATCAAATCTTGGTGCATAGAATGGAGCAAATTAAGCTAAGCCCGAATAAATGATATTATCCTGAATCACAATGAGTTGTGAACCCACGGCTAGCTAGTATCCCTGAATTATTGAGGATCACATAAGCACTGATTTACTTGTTCCCGTTGAGATAATAAAATCAATGAGTTGAATTTAAAAGAAATAAGTTTGATATGATCAATCGATAAGCTTATTAATAAATTTTATAAAATCTTATAGAAATTTTGAGAGCAAGACTGCTAAAATAGTCGAAGGGAGTGCACCTGCCTTATTTAGACATTGGTGATCTCGAAATTAAAGTGTGCATCATAATAACGAACAAGTTAAAATTGTCACATCGATGATATTTGATCATCGATCGGGATTATGATGAGAATAATGTAATGGGAGCACGGATAATGGGCTTGTAATAATATAAGCACATCATGCTAATTTATTAAAGTTCAATAGGCTTTAATAATTTAAATTATATTTAAATTGATTTATAATATAGGTCATTAAGTTTTTATAAAATATAGTATTGGTTTATGTTATATGAAAATATTCATGAGTATCTTGCACACAAAACAAAATAAGTTAATGCATGATATTTTTGAAAAGATGTATGTATTAAAAGTCGATATTGGCTATTATTTGGGCACTGGATTATAGAATATTTAGTTAACTTAATTAATTAAATTAATTAAGTAAATGATGGATCAAAGAAATAATAAGAATTTTTTATTCTTATTGTGTAGCATTCATTCGAGACATTCAAGGAATTGCAAGAAAAATTTTTAGCTCTCGAAAAATCCTTATTCTTTTGCATGAAAAATTCGGCTTATTGTATTGAGTCGATTTCTTTTTCGTGTTCCATCTCTACACAAAATATCTTATAATTTTCTATTGCAAGCTAAAAGAGGAACAAGTAATCTGGTCGTGGACCTGACTCGAATATCGAAGAAGGAGATTTGAAAAAAGTTCGTATGGATTTACAACAAGAGCTATATCCACTAATAACGGAGTAGATGGAGCCAAGTGATTATTCACTAAGGTATATCATCTGACATCCTATGTATATTTGTTTAATTTAAATCATACGAGTATCAAAAGAAAATTTTGAATGTCAAAATAAAATTTTTAAACTTCCACTGCGATTTGGACACGAGAAAAATGAGATCCCAACATTATTTGCTGCATGTCTTAACATTGAAGAAATAAAGAGAGTGGGTTGAACTAAGCAATAGCTACGAGTCATGGTCGGGGCTAGGCGGCACCGAGGGGATGAAATCACCGCACATCTGTTAGAGTAGATGCTCTACAAGCCAACGGTTGGCTAGGGAATTTATTGATTCAAGTGAAATAAACAATCTTTATTTTAATATAATTTAACTTTTTATGGTCTTCTTATACTTTATCTGTATACCCATGCAAACAGCATAGATAAAGTCCTTGATTATGCTTTAATACAAATGAATCGTACTTCGATGTTGAAACTCATTTGTTAACACTGCATATTCTAAATTCGTTCCTAGTCGATTCAGCCGCCTAAAACAGGGATAAAGGCCGCTTGAGCTCGAGACTAGCATCTGTGATGTTGTGTACTGCGTTTCTTGGTAAGGGCATAAAGATGTCCAAACATGCAGATGGGTAGTCATATGATGATTATACCGAACAACCCTCCCTCGGACTTTCCAAGTGGTTATCATTCATCGAGAGGATAAGTCCGTGGTTATGATTGTACATCATTAGTCCTTACTACCCGGGACAACACTGAGGCTCTATATGCTAGGGTTGTGCTTTGACTCGTTTACCGGCTCCAGGAGAGTCATCAGGTTGCGAGGTTGGGTACAGTTGCGACACATATAAGAGCCAGTACATTGTAGTCAGAGATTCACCGCACACCTGCGGGTGTGGATATCATATGTGATCTGATGAAATTATAGTTCGTTGAATCTCTGGCTAGAGTATGAGATATACGTTAGAGAAGGAGTTCTCCAACCGTACATGCGATGCCACTATTTATAGTTATCACATAGTTATCGAATTATTATGCAACCCTCGATTAACCAATGGATGCAGATTCGATCGGGATATATGATATGAAGGGACCGTACTGTACGCTAATCATAATCGACTGGTTCTTGCAGGCACTATCAGTGATACCTAGGGGATCATGGGGCGATGCTACTAGATGCTCTTACCATGATCCGATGGGTGCAATCAGAAGTGAGTTCTGACATTCTTAATCAAGGTGTTGATGAAAAGAATGGGGCTAACTAGGGTAAGCCCGAATAAGTATAAATATTATTTTGAATCACAAAGAGTTGTGAACTCATGGCTAGCTGTATCACTGAACCATTGAGGGTCACACAAGTACTGGATTGTTTGTTCCCGTTGAGAGAATAAATTCAAGGAGTTGAATTTATATTATGATATAGTAAATTCAAGAAGTTGAATTTATGATAATTAAATTTTGAGAAAATAAATTCAAGGAGTTGAATTTATGAGATAATAAATTCAAGAAGTTGAATTTATGAAATTTGGAGAGAATAAATTCAAAGAGTTGAATTTATAAAATTTGAGAATTTAATTTATTAAACTCAAATGTTGGGTTTATTAGATATTAATTTTTGGGAAGTATATTTTTGGGCTTGTAGGAGTACAAGTCCAATATACTTAATAATTGAAGTTTAATGGACTTGGATTAAATTAATTAAACTAGTTAGACTAGCCTAATTAATTGATCAAGCCCATTAATGTTAATTATATGTATTAAAAGTAAAATCGAGATTGGCAAAAGTTGGTATGCAATTTTAGAATCTTTAATTACCTTAATTAATGAGATTAATTAAGTAAATATAAGATTAGAAAATATAATAAGATTTAGAATCTTATTTTTACGTGCATATGCATCCGAAAAGCTTGAGAAAAAGTTTTAAGAAAAAGGCATAATATTCGAGAATCCCGATTAGCATAAAATAAGAATATTCAGTTACTTAATTAATTGGATTAAGTAAGTTAAATGAAAGATTTGTAATAAAATAAGGATTTCTTATCCTTATCAAAAAGCATGCTTTCGGTGGTTTTGTTTTTTATGGTTGCAACAAGAATTGAAGCTCTCAAAAAAATATTCTCTCACACATTCTCTCGAAAACTCGGCCACTTCCAAGATTGAGGGTGTGCCAGATTTTAATGTGCTATCGCTACACAAAAGTTCTTCTAAATTTCTAGTGCAATTTAGAAGAGGAACAAATATTCCAGTCGTGGACCGGATTAGGAGATTTGATGAACGTACGTGGATTTACAACAAGAGCTACGTTCGCTTATACCGGCGTAGTTGGAGCCAAGTGAATATTTCACCGAAGGTATATAATACTAAACTCCCTATGATTGTTAATATGATAAAATCATACGAGCGTCCAAACATATTTTGATTGTCAAAATAATAAAAAAAAAATTTAAAACTTCCTGCTGCGTTTGGGCGTGTAGAAAACCGAGATCCAACAACATCTATGTCTGTTCGGCCACGAAGCACCAAGGATCTTTTCGCTGCCGCCATCATAGGAAATTGGTCATCCGCATGTTCCTAGTAAGATCACACCTAGCTTCATAATTTTTTTTTTCTTTTTTTTTTTTTCATTTCATTGTCGACTAAATTTAAAAACTCTTTTTTATAAAGAAAAAAGTTAAATTAGAAGTTTTCTAATGTTATTTGATACCGAAATTATAGTTTTTATTTTTAAGATGTTGAATATTAAACATCGATTAATGGAATTTTGAAATTCTAAACAACAATGATTTCATGTGTTTCTATATAATCGCCTAGAAAATCTATTCAAATATAAATACATCATGTAAAATGCATTTTCTTAAAATTAAAACATATTTTGTAGTGTGATGCAACCAATATGAATATATAAACTCACATACATACACATATAAATACGGTTTCATTGATTTTTATTGGTAAGACGGGTCAATCATGCTTATTTTTACAATAAAAAGTAAAAAATTTAGCTTAAAAAATAATAAATAGTTCAAGGCTGTATTTGAGTACTATCATCTTCACCTCGTCCTTGTAGCTCTTTTAATTTTCTCCAGTTTTGTTTATATTATATAAATATATATAAAATTATATGTACTGGAAATTTTTTTTATCCCCTTTCATATTACGTTTTGTGATCATTTTATGTTTTCAAAATATACAGTATCGGACTTCCTTCTGTTTTTCTGACTAACATTTTGTTACTAATAATCAAGATTTTGAAGTCATATATTGCTGATGATAAATTAACAGATTATTGCAAATAAAAAAATTGAGGATTTAGGAAAATATAAACAGAAACTTCACAAGCTAAAATAGATTCAGAACATTGCAACCTTCTCCTCAATACAGATTTATCTCGAATCCACTATGCCACTGACATTTTTTTACCAAATAACAAAGACGTGCAAATGCATTATGATCCATTCTCAAATTCAAAATATACTACACATTTCCTAATTCAATAATCCTATGTAGATGGTTGATTTGAGAGGGTATTCTCCCGGCAACATTGTAAGAATTGTCTCTTCTACGATATATACGAGTCAGTCGTGCTACAAACTTCGTAAAAAAACTTGTTAACAGCATTAAGAACCCGAACGACCTGATCAAATGTTGGTGTACCTCTAGGAATGTTGCTATGTGGCGATGTACTTCAGTCATGACTGAAAGATTTATGCCACAAGTTCAAACCATTTAAACTGATCTACTGACAAACACAAACAACACATTATAACAACTTATATTGAAATGACATGTTTGATACTATGGATTGATTTGTGATACGGGTGGTTGGGGATTAATTTTCCCGGGTATGCCCGGTGTACTTGTACTTTAACTTTTTATCATATTTTAATGAAGTCATTTTCATTAAAAAAAAAAAAAAACTTATATTGAAAAGTATATAATCTATACAAAAAAAAAGCCGTAAAAAGAAGGTAAATATACTAGAAAAAAGTAATGAAACAAACACAGATACAGAGAAGTGAACAAAGTAGGTTCTTCCTCCTTCACATTCGAAAAAACACAAACAGAAAAACCAGATCTTGTGTAAAAGTGATAGGTACGGAAAGATCTAACCCTTTGAAACACGATAGCGGATGGCTTCCTGCTATTCTCAAAAAAATTCATGGCTCAGAGATCAGCTTCATTCCCTTGTGCGGCTACGGAAAGAAGTTAAATTATTTTTGTGGGTGAAAGTTAAAACAAATACTAGGGCTTTGAGGTTATTTCGATAAATGTGTGTTTGTAGTACATGTTAAAGTAGATATTGCATAAACAATCTTGGGCTACATTGAACATTAATTATATATGTCTAACAGTTAATTGTAATCGGCCCATAGACAAGTATACAAACATTGTCATCGTACCAATCACAATATTAATTAGTTTGAATTTAACACAAAATAACCACTTATACAGGTTATCAAATGGTTCCTAAGGAGATAATATAACCTAATCCTAGGTATTTAAAATACAAAGATACAAATACAGATATAAATAAAAAGATAGATAAGTTCCTATCCAATTAAGTAAATAAGATAAATAAGATAAGATCAACACATAACCTCATCTAAATTGATTTCAACTTTTAAACCACTTCTCTTTGAAGCCTCGGTCGACTGGCAAAGACCTCATGAATAAGAGGATAATTAGGATCAGAAAAAAGATCTTAAAAGGCATCTTCGGAAGCCACCAAGTGAAACACTTTAGTCACAACTCCAACAAAAATCTGGAAATGTGCAAACTTAACTACATCAAACAAAATAAACCAGCAGCCATATGAACTATCTAGATTTGATATAAAACATTAAAATCCTTAATCCAAATAACAAGAGTCATAAAGAGAAAACTGAGGAAAGATAGTAAATTTGCATTTAATTCTGCTCCAATCAAGAGTGGAGACGTTTCACGGAAACGGACTTTAACCATTCTATAAAATATCTATTTCTCAGATTTCCTCTAACATCTCCATGAAGAACAAATAATAGAACATCAATCCAATTGAAATGCAGTTAACAACCAATCACCAACTACTACTAAGTATTGATTACAAAAGAAAGTGCTTTGCAATTTGCATTAAGTCAAATTAAGTCACCTTCTAAAAGAATAACCCTGACGTCAAGCAATCGATCTTCTGATGAAAACCATAAAAATTGGAATAACACTTAAAGACCGCGAAATTACAAAAATTACTCAAAAACAAAATTGATTTTGAATCCATCCGAATAAATCAAAAAAATGAAGAATAACAGATAAAAAAAATCGATTTCTTTCCGACATTAATCCTCAAGCAGAAAAAGAGAGAAAAATGAGAAATTGTTCTATATATGTTGTAACTGTCATAAAGCGTACGTAAATATATTTTGAAAATTGTGAAACAATTACAAAGTTCATAAACTGACTAAAAAATTCTATAATATTAATAAATATTATCATGGAAAATGTTATTTATATTTCAAAAAATATTAACAACATTCCATCTTATCTATTTAATTTATAAATGAGCAGATTTTTTATGAGATATTCTCATGAATTTATATCAGCGAAACGAGTCGATCTGATCTACCCAGAGTGAAAAGTAATATTTTTGGCATAAAAAATAATATTTTTCATAAATTGGATCGAAGATCTATTTCACAAAAGTATTTATTCTATGAGAGAGTTTCATATGAATTTTTGTGTTTATTAATTCACAAGATTACCTTAAAATTACTTTTCTATATTGTAAAACTTTGATTCACGTTAAATTTTAAAGATTTTTCCCATGTCAACAACTAATATTTTTACTTCTAAAAAATTGTCATATCTTTTGTTATATATAATAATATAACGAAAGATTCTTGTTTTTAATCTCTAAAATTAATATTAGACATATTTTATCCCAAGCTTTCCAACGGAAATAAAAATATTGGCCTACTATTTTTACAAAAATATTAGGGTGTACGAATTTCCATTTTCCAAATGGAATAAACTACAAAATAACTAAAATATATTTTATATTAAAAGTTAAATCTTTCCATTTTTTATTATTATTTATAAAATATATAATATCCTCCAGTGATAATTGCATAATTTACTAGTTTTGAAGAATGTATATATATACGCAAATATATTACTGAAAGGATCGGTTAGAAGATGATAAGTGTTTAGAAGGGGAGGGGGTTGAATAAACACTCACGGATTATAAATTCTTTTCGAAGATTGGGTTCAGTTTAGTGACAAACTGACATTCGATATCTCGTCAGTGGATAACAATCAGTTTAATTGAAAAACAGTTGCGAAAGTAAACTGACTGAAAAATAGAATAACTGATAGTAACTGAAATAAAATGCACACGATTTGTTTCTGGATGTTTGGAGAATAAAATAACTCCTACGTCACCCCTTCTATCACGAAGATAGGATATCCACTAAAAGACTTTGATCGAATACAATAGTTGTACTGACCCACTTCAGTTTGGACTTAACACTGCCAAAACTGAAACTCTTAATTCACAAAAAACTTTTACAGTGCGTCACTGAAATTAACACAACTGAATGAATTTAACAAAGATTTCAAAGTGCTAACAAGCTCGTGAGTATAGCCTTGATTGCTACTGATATATTTGATAAGAGTGAGATTTCGATATTTGAATACGAGTTGCGATTTTAGCAGAGTAACAGCAAGCTTGAATAGAATAGTTGTTCGTGTAATCTTCTCAGCTGCCCTCTTCACCTATTTATAGGCTTCCCTCTCAACGGTACTATTAAATAACATTTGAATCCATATATTCGTTGGTTGCCACGTCAATATTCTCTGACATTCGTACACTACAATCTCTGAAATGTGGCGTTCCACTACTAGTTGCAGTCTGTTGTACTATTTGTCGGTTGTCGTTCTTAACTGATGACGTGTACAACTGAGAGATCAGCTGAAGGATAATAGCTTGAGTGTTTTCTACTGAATATATCAACTGATAGGTTTTCGACTGATCAGTCAGTTGACTGCTCATTCAGTTGCGTAGGTATCAGTTGCCTTTAATATTAAGCACATTAATCATCAGTTAGGCAAGTGATAGTTGATTTGCGAAGCCTGGTAACTTGATCAGTTAGTCTAATAAATTCGATGCTTAGTTTGTCAAATCACTGAAATTTAGTTTCCAACAATTTCCCCCTTTTTGGTGATTGACAAAACTTGGAATTTAATAAACTGATCAGCTGAAGTAAAGAGAATGTTTTAAATCATTGTAGATAAAATATTTTTTCTAGTGTACAAATTCGTACAAAGAAAACAAATAATCTTCAACTAATAACTTGTATCCTCTCTTATTCCTTCATCAATCTATCTGCTTCTTCCTACGTCGACTTTGAGAGATAAAATCCTAACATCTGCTGCATTATCTTTGACAGCAGTCAACACAGTGGTTTGTAGCAAGTCGATTTTCTTTGAAACAAATGTCTCCATAGATTCTACTCGCTTGCTGATTGAGTCTTGAGTAAGGGAAAGACTCTAAGCTGTGCCTTTGTTCTTTTTAAGCTCATCAATCGCAAAAGAGATGGAGGTCACAGCTGTGTGAATAGATTTAAGTTTCCCCGAGTTGAATTCACTGGAGGAGTTCAGCTTCAGAGAGTGAGCAAGCTGAGTGCTTTGAATCTCCTTTATTTCTTGCATTATCTTTGACATATTGAGCTGAATGTCCTGAATCTCTTCAAGGACTAAATCCATGTCTTAGGATGGATGAGGAGATACAGGTCCAGACGGCCCCGGTTCTTGTTCCTTGGTAGATTGATCAAAAACTACCATAGTCATGTCATGTCCTACAGTCTCAGCATGTGTCAGCTCTGGAATGTTTTGCATACTGACTTCTTGTTGAATAGGAGGAGAAGAAGATTGATTTGGAGCAGTAGATGGATTGTCCTGAGGATTAATTTGATGATTTGTGGGAGTTTCAGTTGGAGGATCAGTGACTGGTGGTTCTGATTGTTTGTCAACTGAAACTGGTTGCGGCTCAACGGTTGAGTGCATGTGCACATCAGTTTGAACATCTTGTTCAGCAGAGACAGAGATATGAGCATTTGTAGCTGCTTCATCCGTTGGGAGATCAACTGATGCGGTTGAAGGCTCATTTGTTTGAAACTCTCGGGCGACTGACTGAATGATCTCATCGATATTAGCAAGTGTCAAGTCAACGTCCGAATAAAGTTGAGGATCAGCAGAAGAAGATGGTGGCACATCATGAATTGGCTCTACTGTTGTAGAAACAGCTTGTTTTGGGGATGGCTCTTTGTGCTGAGATGTCGATTCATCTTCTTCATCTTCGGAAAAGCCTTCATAAATGACTAATTCCTGATCTATTTCCCAAAACTTTATCTGCAATTGCAGAGCAATAAGGTCTGTGTCCAACTGAGTGAGCACAGCTCGATCATTATAAGCAGTTGGACTTGTAGGAATGTAGTTGCTTTTGAGCTTCTCAATCAGTTGGCCCAACTTTTTGGCTCTTATTTGATCAAAGAAATAATTCTTTCTCCCCAATTCCTGAACAATTGTAGCATCTTGGACCTTTGGGTCGAGCAGGAGCAAGGATTGTAGGTCGATTGATATTGATTAAAGGAGCTGAAACTTTTGCTGATTCCTTCTTTTTACTAGTTGTACTGATGACATTTTTGGATGGATCAGTTGGTGGAGGTAACTGATCTTTAGCTGAAACATCAGCTGGAATGGCTTTTAAAGGAATAGCCTGAATAGGCTGTTGAGCGTCTGATTGCTTTAATCTATCAGCTGGGAAAGATGCCAACATTGCTACTGGCTTGGTTTTCTGTGTCCTTTGTTTCTTTGTAATCAACTAAAAAGGTGTTTCCTCAGAATCTGATTCACTGACAATCAGTTTTCTCTTGATTTTTTTCAGTTGAGCCAAAGTTATTCCCTTCTTTACTGACTTGGAAGCATCCTGTTGCGTCCCAATCTCTTTTTTGATCTTCACAAACTGATCAGGAGAGATGTCCAGTTTAGTTTTGGGTGGCTGAACATTCTTGGCGTTGAAGACTTTGAATTTTGATTATCTCTCTGAATCATCAGCCACCAGTCCTTTGACTTTCATCAAATAACTTAGCTGTACTGCGAATCCTTTGGCCTGCTTGGTGGATTGAAACATATTCTTCAAGATATTGAAGATAAGGTGCTTCCAGCTCAGTCTTTGACCAGCCATAATAACAGTGATGGCTTGAAATTTCTCCAAGGTTAGTGCAGCAAATGATCATGCCTTCGCTAATAGCCCCTTGGCTACAATATCAGCCAGCAACTGAAATTCCTGCTTCAGTTCCTTCTTTGGTTCCAAAACTTTGATTTTCCGTCCATCAGCAGAAAGTAGAGTTTGCATCTCTTTGACATCAGATGCCTTAACGTTAGCAAGATTTGCCAGCCCATCAGAAGGCAATATGAACATTTCTCCAAACGATTCTTCAGAAATGGTCAACAACTGACCATTGACAGTAGTGATGATGCTTCCATCAGAATTGATATTCCCATTATAGTAGAAATCCTGAAGTTCCTTCGGGTAGATCTCCTGTGAAAATTGCCCCAAAAATGTCCTCAGCCCAGCTGATTCTAGCTTCAGAAAGACGTTCTTGAAGTCGGCCTCTTTGACTGATAGAACTGATTCAAAATTGATAGCCATAGCATTCAACATGTGACCGGGAATTTGATTTGCCATTTGAACTGAATGATTTCCTGCGAAAAATAAATCTTGAATTTGCTTTTGCTCTGAGAATTTTTAGGTAAGATGGAGCGGGCAAAGTACTTATATACGTGACTGTTCAAATACTTGGACACGTATTAGTCCAGGAAATTTTGAATAAAAGACGTGTGGACGTGTGTACGTGTGGTAAAAGCGTGTGTTGAAGATACATGGATTATAAGGGTCCACGTTTCAACCTACTATTTGTTGAAAGACTGCATTTAATGCCTTGATAATCAGTCACGTCACTAAATTTGGAATTAAAATGGATAATTTGTTAACTTATGTGAGAAGATTAGTGAAATAATTAGCTGAACGATCAGTTGTAAAACTGTGTCTTTTCAGTTGAAGATTTACTAACTGCTGTCTTCTCAGTTAACCTTTTAAACCAATATACTCCCTTAATAAATGAATATAAAGATTACGAGAATTTAAGCAAGGCGAATCAAATAAAATCTTATGCTTAGCAGGTTAATCGTCTACCGTAATGACTTTGTCCTTTCATCTTCCTTGACCCTGGGCTATAAATAAGAATAGCTTGGTTAGTTTCAATCATATCAGCAAATAACAATCAAAAGCTAAAATGGCACGTGCAGGTAGCTCGAAGACTCCAGATATGGCTAAGGCGTTTATGGACGCAACTCTGGAGGAACGAAAGACTGCAATGGAAGATGAAGTCTTCCACAAAATCCTTCGATACTGGGAGGAGCTTCAAGGGCTCCAGTTCCTCTATGAGTGTGGTAAGGCTACCACCCCCAAACTATTGGCAAAAATAAGGAAATATCGAGAACTCTTGCGCGTTGCTGATACGGTGGACCTCTTCGAAGATGAATATGTCTACCAGCTAATGCTCCAGAAGGAAAGGAAGATCCTAGAGCGTATAGCTGACTCAGATAGCTTCCTTAAGACTTCCACCGGAGATTTAACTCGTTGGTTGACCAAGTGGAGGTCTTTTGTTGAAGAAGAATATTTCGATGTACTCCGTACTAATTTCTTTCGATGAATAAAATGTTTATCAGTTTATCTTTGTCTTTTATCTTCCTACAAAAGTTAATCTCAACAGTTGATGAATAAATCACGAACTAAACATAATAACTGACAAATAATCAAACTGAGATCAGTTAGAAATTAAGAACCAATATATAACTCAAGTTAATCGACAACTGACATATTAGAATTAAAACTGATTATGATAAATCAATTAATCCAAGTATATTGCGAAAGTGAGAAAACTTAGTCTCGGGCAACGGTTTGGTGAAGATGTCAGCTGCTTGTTGTTCAGTTGAGACATATTCCAGCCTTACGTCCTTCTTCAAGGCATGATCTCTGATAAAGTGATGCCTGACATCTATGTGCTTGGTACTAGAGTGAAGAAATGGATTGTAGGTAATAGAAATCGTGCTGGTATTGTCACAAAATATGGGCGATTCTTTGGCAATAACTCCATAGTCTCTCAGTTGTTGCTGAATCCAGAGCAGTTGAGCACAGCAACTTCCAGCAGCAAGATATTCTGCTTCAGTTGTGGAGGTAGCAATGGATGTCTGCTTCTTGCTGAACCAAGAGATCAGTCTGTCTCCTAGAAACTGACATGATCCACTTGTACTTTTTAATCAAGCTTACATCCTGCATAATCTGCATCTGAATAGCCAACTAGATTAACAGAGGAGTCTTTAGAATACCATAACCCAATTGAGTGCCTTTCAAATATTTTAAAATACGTTTGGCAGCTGAAAAATGTGATTGCTTAGGGTTTGCTTGAAATCTGGCACACATACAGACAGCAAATACAATATCAGGGCGACTAGCAGTTAGGTACAATAATGAACCTATTAAACCTCTGTAAAGTGTCGCCTCAACTGATATTCCCCCTTGATCAGTGTCTAGTTTAACTGATGAGCTCATGGGAGTACTTGCAGCTGAACACGATTCCATGCCAAATTTTTTCAGCAACTCCTTTGTGTATTTAGTTTGACTGATAAAAGTGCCTATCTCCAGTTGCTTCACTTGCAGTCCAAGAAAAAATGTCAGTTCACTCATCATGCTCATTTCAAATTTATCCTGCATCAACTTAGCATATTTCTCGCATAATTTGGCGTTAGTTGACCCAAATATAATGTCATCAACATAAATTTGAACGAGTAAAATGTGATCAGTCTTTGAAATTTTGAACAATGTCTTATCAACTGATCCAACAGAAAAATCGAGATCAGTTAGAAATTTTGAAAGAGTTTCATACCAAGCTCTTGGAGCTTGTTTAAGACCATATAAGGCTTTGTTCAAATGGTAGACATGATCAGGAAAAAGGTGATTGATGAAACCTGGAGGTTGTTCAACGTAGACTTCCTCTTGCAACTGACCATTTAGGAAAGCACTCTTTACATCCATCTGGTAGACTTTGAAATTCTGGAATGAAGCGTAGGCAAGAAATATTCTTATAGCTTCCAGTCTTGCAACTGGTGCATATGTTTCATCATAATCAATTCCTTCTTCTTGCCTGTATCCTTGTGCTACCAGTCTCGCCTTGTTGCGCACAATTGAACTATCTTCGTTCAGTTTTTTCATGTACACCCATTTTGTACCTATAACAGTTTTTGAAATAGGTCTTGGAACTAGGTTCCAGACATTGTTATTGATAAACTGATTCAGCTCCTCTTGCATTGCATTTGTCCAGTTTGGATCAGCAAGAGCTTCATCTGTTTTCTTCGGTTCCAATTGCGATACGAAAGCTGAATGAATAAATAAATTGAGCATCTGATTTCTAGTTCTCACCGGATCAGATGGGTTACCTATTACCAATTCTGGAGGATGTGATTTCTTCCATTTGTATTCAGCATTTGTTGTATCTAGGTCAGCAACTGCTTCAGTTTGCAACTGGGTGTTTTCTTCAGTTTCAGTTGTTGTAGCATCAGTTGGTAATTGAGTATCCTCAATAGGCTCTGCCAACTGATTTTCAGGAACTACTTCCTGTTCAATTGATTGATCCACAATTTCAGGTTCTGGTGTTTGAAGGATGTTTCGATTGATGTGATTTTCTTCTTCATTATCATCCTCCAAATTGATATCTGTAAATCTGTCAACTAGATCAACTGGATCAGTTGGCTTATTTGTTAGTACATTTTCATCAAAAACAACATGTATAGACCCTTCAACATTTAGTGTGCTCTTGTTGAACACTCTATAAGCTTTGCTGACTGATGAATATCCCAGAAATATTCCCTCTGCAGATTTAGCATCAAAGGCTTTTAAATGATTTTTTCCATTGTCAAAAATAAAACATCTGCAGCCGAATATTTTGAAGTAAGAAACCACACTTTTTCGTCCATGTCAAATCTCATAAGGTGTTTTCAAATGTTTTTTATTAATCATTGATCTGTTCTGAGTATAACACGCAGTGTTTACTGCCTCTGCCCAAAACCTCTGAGAAATACCAGAATCAGCAAGCATTGTTCTAGCAGCTTCTTTAAGGGTTCGGTTTCTCCTTTCAGCTACACCATTTTGCTAAAGAGTTCTAGCTGCTGAGAACTCATGCTTAATTCCAGCATTTTCTAAAAAATTTGAAAGAATTTGATTGATGAATTCAGTTCCTCGATCGGATCTGATTCTATCAATTCCAAGTGATTTCTCATTTAATAGTCTTTTTAAAAGCTTGATCAGTTGTGCAGCAGTTTGGTCTTTGGATTTGAGAAAAATAACCCAAGTAAATCTTGAAAAATCATCCACAATCGCCAAGGTGTATTTCATTATCCCTAAGCTCATGACTGATGTTGGACCAAATAGATCCATATGTAACAGCTCTAAGCATCGGGAAGAAGATTTACTACCCTTGTTTTTAAAAGAAGATTTTACTTCTTTACCAAACTGACATGCTGAAAAAATTTTATCTTTGGTAAAATCCATTTTGGGCAAACCAGTGACAAGATCGTGATTATTCAGATAAGCAATAAATTTAAAGTTCAGGTGGTTTAATCTCTTATGCCACAACAAGTTTTTAGAAGATTTTGAAGCAATAAAACATACTGGTGCATAAGGTTGATCATTCCAACTAACTTTGTAGGTGTTTTCACACCGTTTTCCAGTTAGGATGACCTCATCAGTTGAGTCTCTAACTGAACACGAATGTTTGTCAAACTGAACTGAGAATCCATTATCGCATAACTGACTAATGCTAATCAGATTATACTTGAGATTCTCAACTAATAAAATATCATTAATGATAAAGTTACCATGGATAAGCTTACCCTTACCCACAGTTATACCTTTAGAATTATCTCCAAAACTGATGTTTGGTCCAGTGTACTTGATCAGTTGAGATAACAAGTTTGCATCTTCCGTCATGTGTCGTGAACGTCCACTATCCAAGTACCAGATTGATTCCTTGCTTCTACCTGTTACCTGCAATCACACACAAGATATAATTTTGGTGCCCTTAGTTATTTGGGTCCTACACTGATTAATCCTTTAGGAATCCAGACTTGGATTAGTCTAACTGACTGTCCAGTTGCTGTATTCCAGATGGTCTTTCTCGATTTGTGTGTGCTAGGTGTGTCGTGTGCAGATGAGACAACATGTGATTTAGCTTTGTTCAACTGATTGTTCAGCCGATATCTTTTCTGAACTGGCTTGTTGTTATAGTAATTGGAGTAGCCATTTGAATAATTCCTGCTGAATCTTTTTGACGACTGACTTCGTGAGTCAGTTAAAACTTTTGGGCTATAACCAATACCATATCTTCTAGCCTTGTTCGTACTTTCAGTAGGCTGTTCAACCATTTTACTTGGCTCTGGTTGTTCTTGTACCACAATTGATTTGACAAAGTGAATGTATTTCCCTTTATCCATATTCAGTGTTGAGTATCATTGGAAGACATTACATCTTGGTTACTGAACCCTAAACCAGTTTTATCAATAACTGATTTCTGAGAGTTCTGTATATCAGTTAATGCAGCAGATGATTTGTTCCACGCCTGAATAAGCTCAGTTTGCTTTGAATTTTTAAGCATCAACTTCTGAATCATTGATTGATTCCTGCTTCTTTCAGCATTGAGCTCAGCAATCTCCATTTTTAAACTCAACTCATCAATTGATTCATCAGTTTTAGTTTTATTGTCTATGGGATCAGTTTGCTTCGCTCTGGCCTTTTCAAAAGATAAGGCAAGCTTGTGGTATTCATTAACCATGTCATGAAGAGTTGAAATAAGTTCTTCTCTAGTGAAATCAGTTGAGGTGAAGTCAAATACCTGTTGACTGCTTGACTCCACTTTTGTATCACTAGCCATTAGACACTTCACTTCTTCTACACCATCACTGGAACTGCATGAGGTTTCTGGCCTTTGACTCTTCGCTGTCAGTTTCTGTCCATTTTGATTTACTCTCTTCAGCTAAGAGTACGTCATGCTTTTTCCTGAAAGACTTCTTATCATCCTTGGGTCTCCTCTTGTGCTCATATGACTTCTTCTTTCTTTCAGTCGAGCCTTGACTGTCCTTCTTGGGTTGGTACAGTCAGCAATGAAGTGACCGGGTTTGCCACAGTTGTAGCAAGCATTTGATTCCTCTTTAGAATTGTTTCTTTGATAATGCTTCTGGTAGTTCCCTTGATTCTTCCTCATGAACCTTCCAAATTTTTTGATGAACAATGACATAGCATCATTGCTTAGTTGATTAGCAACCTTCTCGACTGAACCAGTTGGTTATGTTCTGACAGCTACTAAGGCAGTTGTGGCTGGTGGAGTAGAAGGTTCTCCTTCTCGAGTTTGCAGATCAAACTCGTAGGCCTTCAGATCAGCGAATAGGTCATGAAGCTCAACCTTGTTTAGATCCTTGGATTCCCTCATTGCCATGGTTTTAACGTCTCACTCCCTAGGAAGACCTCTGATCACTTTTAATGCAAATTCTTTGTTGGTATACACTTTGCCAAGTGTATTAAGTTCATTGATGATACAGCTGACTCTTATATCATACTCATGCATCGATTTTCCAGTTCTCATCTTGATATTGTCAAACTTCTGAACAGCAACAGAAAGTTTATTCTCTTTGATTTGTTCATTTCCTTCACAAAGCTGGATCATCTTTTCCCAAATTTCTTTAGATGTCTTACACATTTTGATCTTTCTAAAGGTTATTTTATCCAGCGTTTTGTACAATATATCCTTTGCTACATTGTCCAAATTTTCTTTTCTTTTATCCTCAGCAGTCCATTCATCTCTGGGCTTCTCAATTCTATGAGGTGCCCCATCGGTGATTGCAATTGCTGTGTTGGCTTTCAGAATCTTCATTGGTTCGTCAGTGATGACGTACCACATATCATCGTCTTGTGCAGCTAAGTGAGCCTGCATCCTGATTTTCCAATCATCGAAATCTTCTCTGGAAAACATTGGGATCTTTGTTGAAGGAAGACATAATGAATAGTTTAAGTAGAAATATTCTGAGACGAGATACAACTGCTCTGATACCACTTGAAAGGATCGGTTAGAAGATGATAAGTGTTTAGAAGGAGGGTTGAATAAACACTCACGGATTATAAATTCTTTTCGAAGATTGGGTTCAGTTAGTGACAAACTGACACTCGGTATCTCGTCAGTTGATAACAATCAGTTTAACTGAAAAACAGTTGCGGAAGTAAACTGACGGAAAGATAGAATAACTGATAGTAACTGAAATAAAATGCACATGATTTGTTTCTGAATGTTCGGAGAATAGAATAACTCCTACGTCACCCCTTCTATCACGAAGATAGGATATCCACTAAAAGACTTTGATCGAATATAATTGTAGTGCCCAAATTCAGTACACGTATAATCCATGCATTTATTTAATTATTAAAGCATTTAATCAATTTTAAAATGAGCCTTAATGGCGCATGATTTATTTAAATTACATTACTTTAATGTTTATGTGATGCACGTTAAAATATTTTTCGAGTTTCATGTTGCAGGCGATTATCCGAGGCAGGATCGAGAAAAAAAGACCGGTGACGATTTTGGCAATTTTAAAATATGATATTTTATTTTAAGTTGAGAATGGGGCGTTTTAAATGATTTATCTAGTTTCTGCATTTTTTTAAAGCCCAAATTATTTGTTTAAGCGAGTTTAGAATTTTAAAACTTTTAAAGTCTAGCAAATGTACATTTTATTTTAAATTAGAGATTTTGTTAAAGTTAAGGGAGAGCTAGTATTTTAAAATTAGTACTAATTAATAATTAAGCAAATTTTACTCTCCCTAATTTACTAATCACACGCACACACACTTTAACACACACTAGAAACCGTAAAACACACACACACATTCAGATTGTTATTTTTAAAAAAGAGAAAACCTAGGGTTCTTGAGAGAAAAGGCAGCCGCCCCTCCCTTCTCTTTTCCAGCAAATTTTCGTGCGCTTTAGTGCAAGAAAATCGAGCCTCAATCGTCCCGGATCAAGCCTCGCTCCGTTTCCGCTTCGGTATCGTCGTTACGGTATTTCAAATCATCAAAAGGCACGTATATTCTGTTATTGCTGCATTGATCTCATTATATTATGCGTTGTGTTGTTATTTATGCGTAAAAATACATGTGTGATGTGTAGAAGTTTGAGCAATTATGTTTAGATCACTTTTGAAACCATTTTTGGGTCAAAAATCACGTTTTCGCTGTCTTTTCAAATATTGAGATTTTTCGGTCGTGATTATGAGAAAACTTTCAACATAAAAATCATAGAACTTTTTGATACCTTCGATTTGACAGTAAATTCGAAATATTTGGATAAAAATTGAGTGAGTTATGGTGTTTTTCGTGGGACTGCTCAAACTGCATTTTTTCAAAAAATTACGTATTGATGTGTTCTTGAAGTTTTATTGTTGCAGGCTTCGTTGAGGGTCGATGGATGATCGCTGCTGCGTCTAGGTATGCTTAGTATGATGTTGGATTGGCATTTGGGTTGTCGATTAGTGTCGATAGGCACTCGAATTCATTAGATGTCGTAGGAAACGATTTGGTGTCAATTGCCGTGTTTTTTGAATTGTATGTGTCGTAGAGTGGACGTCGTGCTTTCGGGTGTTTGTACGAATTTGATTCGATGTTATGGCATACTAGTATGGGTCCCGGGGTGTCGGTTCATGCTCCGTACAATCGAGTCTAGAATGATAAGCATTGCATGTATTGAATTTTCGTGGGTTTACAAGTCGCGCAGGTACACGGACCCGGACACGGACCATGGCACGGGGTCCGTGCCTTCGTTTTCTTCTTGGTGCCATTTTTGCGAGCCTACACGGACCCCTACACGGACCAGGGCACGGGGTCCGTGCCTTATCTTTCCTACACGACAAATTTCACCGCACCTACACGGACCCGGACCCGGACCTGGGCACGGGGTCCGTGTCCCTTCTCCTTCCCGAGTATTCCTTTTGCGCACTTACACGGACCCATACACGGACCTAGGCACGGGGTCCGTGTACTTCATATTTTTGGGAAATTTTATTTGTGTTTTGGAGTTTCATGTCTTGGGTTAATACGATGAATTAAATGAGGTCAAGTCCCGAGTGTTCTAGAATGTCTTAAGTTATTTATTGAATTCGGGGATGAGCACGTATGCCTACGTCTAAGCTATGCAAGTTAAGTATTTAAATTTCATGTTAGTATGTGCAGCACCGGCCTCAAATGAAATCCAACGAATCCCTCAATGCCAAGTAAGTATGTTGACGTGCAAGAAAACATTTTCAAGTTTTTGAGGTATGCTAAATGTCTTGTGACCAATGTATGTATGGGGTTTGAAAGCGTTAAATCATGAACGGGGACCAACCCACCTCGTTAAAGCATGAACGTGTTCAGATCAGGATTGAAAAGCGTTAAATCATGAACGGGGACCAATCCGCCCGTTAAAGCATGAACGGGGACCAATCCGCCCGTTAAAGCATGAACGGGGATCTCATGTATGTGGCAGTGGATTCATCCCTGTCAGCCCAGTACTGTGGTTTAGTCTGATCAAGAGAATTATGTTATGGGTTACTTGCTTTGAAACATGCCTCTACGCAAAATGATGAAGTTATGTATGTTCAAATATGTTCAGTATGCAAGCACGTTTATGAAAATTTTTCACGTTATGGCACGTCTATGTTATGTATGTATGATCAAGTTTATTGCAAGTTTAAGTTTCAAGTATGTATACGCTATTTTAAAGTTGCATGTAATTTTATTACGTATTATTCGCTACATCCAGTTTATACGTGTTGAGTCTTTAGAACTCACTAGACTTGATCGATGCAAGTGAGGATTATTTCGAGGAGACAAGGGGTGGGGACCAAGGAGCTGGCTTGGACTGAGCGGGAGGCTAAACCCGAGAACCGCCAAGTTTTAAGCTTTATGCAATGTTTAAGAGTACTCTGATTTATGTTACTGGTTTTGAGATTTTTAGCATATACTTTTGGCAAACTTTACTAGGAGATCTTTCATTACAAATGTTGTTGAGATGAACAATTGATTTTATCAAATTTTGAAGGTTCACTTCTTATTTAAGAAAATTTTTAATTTTCCGCAAATTTTAAGTAGTAAAAAGTACGGTACGTTAAAGTTGGTATCAGAGCGGTGTTCTTGTAAAGGGTTACGCCTACTGCCAGTCGCAAGAAGCTCACGAAGTCACTCCTCAAGTCTGTAATTTTTAAGGTTTCAAATTTATGTTATGTAGTAAGCATTAAGTTCTGATTTCAGCACGTGCATATTTTAAATTTCAAGTACGTGCATCTTATGTTGTCTATATTATGTTCATGCATGTGAGGTTTACGTGTTGGGTAAATTATTGGAACAATATGCCTCCTAGACGTGTGATCGACCGTGAAGCAAAGGATGAGGACAGAGAGCTCGAGAGGATAGAAGAGACGCTCCACCTCCACCTCCAGACATGCAAGCTCAGATGCTTGCTGGGATGACTCAGTTCTTCGCACAGTTTGCGGGGAACCAAGCCGCGGTAGATGCAGGGGCAAGGCCCCGACCTGAGGGTGTGTATGAGAGATTTAGGAGGATGAATCCGAAGGAGTTTTCGGGTACCACTGACCCGATGATAGCTGAAGGATGGATTAAGTCCATCGAAGTAATCTTTGATTTTATGGAACTGACTGATGCAGATAGGTTCAGGTGTGCCACGTTCCTTCTGACAGGGGACGCCAGACTATGGTGGGAGAGTGCGTCAGTGTCAGTCAAATTGCAGGTGTTGCCTTGGAATGGGTTCAAAGAGGTTTTCTACTCAAAGTACTTCACTGAAGAAGTACGCTCCCTTCTGACCAGGGAGTTCATGTCGCTGCGGCAGGGAGACAGCAGCGTGGCAGACTTCGTCAGGAAATTTGAGAGGGGGTGTCAGTTTGTACCCCTAATAGTTAATGATGACCAGGGAACGCTGAGGCATTTCAAGGATGGATTGCGGCCGATCTTGCGCCGTGATGTGAGAGTAGCTGGTCCTACTACCAATGCAGTTGCCGTGTCCAGGGCTTTGGCGGCAGAGCAGGATCAGAGGGATATCGAGGCCGACAGGCAGGGTAAGAGGCCCTATTAGGCTCCACAGCAACAGCAACAACGACCTTAGTTTAAGAGGTCGTTCTAGGGACCTCCAGGGAAGAAGCCATATCAGGGACCGCCAAAGGGCAATGGTCCAATTCAGCAGCAGAAAGCTCCTCAGAGGCCGGGAGAGTACCCGGTGTGCCCGAAATGCAACCGCCAGCATCCAGGGCAGTGTTTGTATGGGTCAGACAAGTGTTTCAAATGTGGAGCCAGTCACCACATGTTGAAGGAGTGCCCCCAGTGGAGGCAACCAACCCAGGGCAGAGTGTTCGCCATGCACGCATAGGTGGCGAACCCAGACACTACACTGCTGACGGGTAACTTATTTAATTTCGTACAGTATTAAATTTTCGCCTTGCATGTTTACTTGAATTGGGATTATTTGGATGTTAGATGGAAATTTTTTGGTGTCTTTTGCTGCCTAAGACTACGATTAGAACTTTGTGATATAAGTTGTGTGGTGCTAACGTCTCCCAGGAAATATTTTCATCAAGAGAATAGCTACTCAGGCCTTGATAGATTCAGGAACCACCCATTCTTTATCTCGGAGACGTTCGCTAGTCACTTGGATATCAAGACCATTGGACTCGATGTGAGTTATTCAGTAACAGTCCCATCAGGGGAAGAAATATCAGCTACTAGCGTGGTCAGAGACATCGATCTCGAGCTGCAGGGCCACATAGTGTATGCAGACTTGATAGTGTTGCCAATACCGGAATTCGATATTATCTTGGGTATGTACTGGTTGAAGAAGAACCGAGTCCTGATTGATTTTCAGAAGAGATCAGTATTGGTTAGACTGTTGGGCATGGAGCAGTTTCTATTTGAACGAACAAGATGGAGAAGTTTTCCTCGCATGATCTCTTGCATGCAGGCACGGAAACTTATTTCCAAGGGGTGTCAGGCTTTCTTGGCCAGCATCATTTCAACACCTGACATACCCACTCCGTCAATATCAGGTGTTCCAGTAGTCAAAGACTTCCCAGACGTCTTTCCTAATGACATCACAGGTCTTCCACCAGAGAGAGAGGTGGAGTTTGCGATTGATCTCATGCCAAGCACAGTTCCAATCTCCAATCATCGTACCGTTTAGCTCCAGCCGAGATGCTAGAATTCAAACAGCAGATTCAGGAGCTTCTTGACAAGGAATTCATCAACCCCAGTTTCTCACCGTGGGGGCACCAGTGCTCTTTGTGAAAAAGAAGGATGGAAGCATGAGGCTGTGTATCGATTACTGAGAATTGAACAAGGTAACGATCAAGAACAAATAACCTCTTCCTAGAATCGAAGACTTATTTGATCAGTTGCAGGGGGGCCACAGTGTTCTCTAAGATAGATCTTGGATCAGGGTATCACCAGCTGAAGGTGAAAGACGCAGATGTTCACAAGACGGCCTTCAGAACCAGATATGGGCATTACGAGTTCTTAGTGATGCCATTTGGACTGACGAATCCTCCAACAATATTCATGGACCTCATGAACCGAGTATTTCAGCCTTACCTTGATCAATTCGTCATAGTATTCATTGACGATATTCTTATCTACTCAAAGAGCCATGAGGAGCACAACCAGCATTTGAGGACATTTTTGCAGACCCTACAGAGTCGTAAGTTATTTGCGAAGTTCAGTAAGTGTGAATTCTTGTTGAAAAAGGTAGCTTTTTTGGGTCATATAGTGTCTAGCAGTGGAATTGAGGTGGATCCAGCGAAGGTGGCAGCCGTTAAGGAATGGGTTGAACCGAAAAATGCTTCAGAGATCCGCAGTTTTCTGGGTTTAGCCGGTTACTGCCGTAAGTTTATTCAGGGGTTTTCGACAATAGCAGTACCGCTCACCTCACTGACAAAGAAGAATGCTTAGTTCGTTTGGAGTGACGAGTGCCAGAAGAGCTTTGAGACTTTGAAGCAAGCTCTTATTTCAGTGCCAGTGTTAGCCATGCCAACCGGGCAAGGAGATTTTGTGCTATACACCGATGCAACTAAGCTCGGGTTAGGCGCAGTGTTGATGCAGCATGGTCGGGTGATAGCTTATGCTTCCAGACAGTTGAAGGTGCATGAGAAGAATTATCCGACTCACGATCTGGAATTAGCCGATGTTGTCTTTGCGTTGAAGATTTGGAGACACTACATGCATGACGAGAAGTGTCAGATATTCACTGATCACAAGAGTCTCAAGTACTTCTTCACGTAGAATGAACTGAATATGAGACAGAGACGATGGTTGGAATTGGTAAAAGACTATGATTGCGAGATTAGCTACCATCCAGGGAAAGCTAATGTTGTCGCAAATGCCTTGAGCAGAAAAGTCACCGTTGTTGCACATATGTCAGTACAGAGACCTCTTCAGTCTGAGATTCAGAGTTTTGATTTAGAAGTTTATCGCAAGGGCAGAGCTCCAAGGTTGTCTAACCTGACAGTCCAATCTTCCTTGCTAGACCGCATTCGTGCGGGCCAGCCTTCAGACGAGCAGTTGCAGAAATGGAGGCTGAAGGATGAAGCCAAGGGCAGTGTACACTACACCGTGTCAAATAATATGTGAGATATAGAGGTAGAATGTGGGTGCCTAGTGTTGATTCGATCAGAGAGGATATTCTGACAGAAACACATGCATCCCCGTATTCAATCCACCCGGGAGGCACCAAAATGTACAAGGACTTGCAGATTTTGTATTGGTGGCCAGGAATGAAGCGAGACATCCGCAGATTTGAGTCTAAATGCCTCACTTGTCAGCAGGTGAAAGCAGAACATCAGAGGCCAGCAGGAATGCTTAAGCCACTCCCTATCCCCGAGTGGAAATGGGAGAATATTACAATGGACTTTGTGGTTGATTTGCCGAGGTCAGTCCGAGGATTCAATGCCATTTGGGTTATAATGGACCGACTCACCAAGTCAGCACATTTCCTGCCAGTGAAGACGACTTTCTCCATGACGCAGTAAAGGGTGTTATGAGATTTGGGAAAAGAGGCAAACTGAGTCCGAGGTTTATTGGACCTTTCGAGATTTTGGATAGAATTGGGACACTAGCTTATCGTGTTGCCCTTCCGCCGAATCTGGCCGGGGTACACAATGTGTTCCATGTCTCGATGCTGAGGAAGTACCTAGCTAACCCTTCGCATGTGTTGAGTTACGAGCCGTTGCAGTTGGCTCCAGATCTGTCGTATGAGGAAAAACCTGTCCAAATCCTAGACAGACAGGAGCGTAGATTTCGGAACAAGGTGACCAAGCTGGACAAAGTCCGGTGGCTGAACCAATCAGTGGAGGAAGCCACTTGGGAAGCCGAAGCAGACATGAGAATCTGCTACCCAGAGTTGTTTGGTAAAATCTAATTTCGAGGATGAAATTTTGATAAGTGGGGGAGGAACTATAGTGCCCAAATTCAGTACACGTATAACACATGCATTTATTTAATTATTAAAGCATTTATTTAATTTTAAAATGAGCCTTAGTGGTGCATGATTTATTTAAATTATATTATTTTAATGTTTATGTGATGCACGTTAAAATATTTTTCGAGTTTCATGTTTCAGGCGATTATCCGAGGCAGGATCGAGAAAAAAAGACCGGTGACGATTTTGGCAATTTTAAAATATGGTATTTTATTTTAAGTTGAGAACGGGGCGTTTTAAATGATTTATCTAGTTTCAGCATTTTTTTAAAGCCCAAATTATTTGTTTAAGCAAGTTTAGAATTTTAAAACTTTTAAAGTCTAGCACATGTACATTTTATTTTAAATTAGAGATTTTGTTAAAGTTAAGGGAGAGATAGTATTTTTTAATTAGTACTAATTAATAATTAAGCAAATTTTACTCTCCCTAATTTACTAATCACACGCACACACATTCTTTTACACACACTAGAAACCGTAAAACACACACACACATTCAGATTGTTATTTTTTAAAAAGAGAAAACCTAGGGTTCTTGTGAGAAAAGGCAGCCACCCCTCCCTTCTCTTTTCCAGCAAATTTTCGTGCGCTTTAGTGCAAGAAAATTGAGCCACAATTGTCCCGGATCAAGCCTCGCTCCGTTTCCACTTCGGTATCGTTACGGTATTTCAAATCATCAAAAGGCACGTATATTCTGTTATTGCTGCATCGATCTCGTTATATTATGCGTTGTGTTGTTATTTATGCGTAAAAATACATGTGTGATGTGTAGAAGTTTGAGCAATTATGTTTAGATCACTTTTGAAACCATTTTTGGGTCAAAAATCACATTTTTGCTGTCTTTTCAAATATTGTGATTTTTCGGTCGTTATTCTGAGAAACCTTTCAACATAAAAATCGTAGAACTTTTTGATACCTTCGATTTGACAGTAAATTCGAAATATTTTGAAAAAAATTGAGTGAGTTATAGTGTTTTTTGTGGGACTACTCAAACTGCATTTTTTTCAGAAAATTACGTATTGATGTGTTCTTGAAGTTTTATTGTTGCAGGCTTCGTTGGGGATCGACGGATGATCGTTGCTGTGTCTAGGTATGCTTAGTATGATGTTGGGTTGGCATTTGGGTTGTCGATTAGTGTCGATAGGCACTCGAATTCATTAGAAGTCGTAGGAAACGATTTGGTGTCAATTGCCGTGTTTTTGAATTGTATATGTCGTAGAGTGGACGTCGTGCTTTGGGGTGTTTGTACGAATTTGATTCGATGTTATGGCATACTAGTATGGGTACCGGGGTGTCGGTTCATGGTCCGTACAATCGAGTCTAGAATGAAAAGCATTGCATGTATTGAATTTTCGTGGGTTTACAAGTCACGCAGGTACACGGACCCGGACACGAACCACGGCACGGGGTCCGTGCCTTCGTTTTCTTCTTTGTGCCATTTTTGCGAGCCTACACAGACCCCTACACGGACCACGGCACGGGGTCCGTGCCTTTCCTTTCCTGCACGACAAATTTCACCGCACCTACACGGACCCGGACCTGGGCACGGGGTCCGTGTCCATTCTCCTTCCTGAGTATTCCTTTTGCGCACTTACACGGACCCATACACGGACCTAGGCACGGGGTCCGTGTACTTCATATTTTTGGGAAATTTTATTTGTGTTTTGGAGTTTCATGTCTTGGGTTAATACGATGATTTAAATGAGGTCAAGTCCCGAGTGTTCTAGAATGTCTTAAGTTATTTATTGAATTCGGGGGTGAGCACGTATGCCTACGTCTAAGCTATGCAAGTTAAGTATTTAAATTTCATGTTAGTATGTGCAGCACCGGCCTCAAATGAAATCCAACGAATCCCTCAACGCCAAGTAAGTATGTTGACGTGCAAGAAAACATTTTCAAGTTTTTGAAGTATGCTAAATGTCTTGTGACCAATGTATGTATGGGGTTGGAAAGCGGTTAAATCATGAACGGGGAACAACCCACCCCGTTAAAGCATGAATGGGTTCAGATCAGGATTGAAAAGCGTTAAATCATGAACGGGGACCAATCCGCCAGTTAAAGCATGAACGGAGATCTCATGTATGTGGCAGTAGATTCGTCCATGTCAGCCCAATACTGTGGTTTAGTCTGATCAGGCGAATTATGTTATGGGTCACTTGCTTTGAAACATGCCTCTACACAAAATGATGAAGTTATGTATGTTCAAGTATGTTCAGTATGCAAGCACGTTTATGAAAAGTTTTCACGTTATGGCACGTCTATGTTATGTATGTATGTTCAAGTTTATTGCAAGTTTAAGTTTCAAGTATGTATACGCTATTTTGAAGTTGCATGTGGTTTTATTACGTATTATTCGCTACTTCCAGTTTATACGTGTTGAGTCTTTAGACTCACTAGACTTGATCGATGCAGGTGAGGATGATTTCGAGGAGACAAGGGGTGGGGACCAAGGAGCTGGCTTGGACTGAGCGGGAGGCTAAATCCGAGGACCGCCAAGTTTTAAGCTTTATGCAATGTTTAAGAGTACTCTGATTTATATTACTGGTTTTGAGATTTTTACCAAATACTTTTGGCAAAATTTACTAGGAGATCTTTCGTTACAAATGTTGTTGAGATGAACAATTGATTTTATCAAATTTTGAAGGTTCACTTCTTATTTAAGAAAATTTTTAATTTTCTGCAAATTTTAAGGAGTAAAAAGTACGGTACTTACAACAATAGTTGTACTGATCCACTTCAATTTGCACTTAACACTGCCAAAACTGAAACTCTTAGTTCATAAAAAACTTTTACAGTGCGTGACTGAAATTAACACGATTGAATGAATCTAACAAAGATTTCAAAGTGCTAACAAGCTCGTGAGTATAGCCTTGATTGCTACTGATATATCTGATAAGAGTGAGCTTTCGATATTTGAATACGAGTTGCGATTTTAGCAGAGTAACAGCAAGCTTGAATAGAATAGTTGTTCATGTTATCTTCTCAGCTGCCCTCTTCACCTATTTATAGGCTTCCCTCTCAACGGTAATATTAAATAACATTTGAATCCATATATCCGTTGATTGCCACGTCAATATTCTCTGACATTCGTACACTGCAATCTCTGAAATGCGGTGTTCCACTACTAGTTGCAGTCTTTTTTACTATTTGTCGATTTTCATTCTTAACTGATGAAGTGTACAACTGAGAGATCAGCTGAAGGATAATAGCTTGAGTGTTTTCGACTGAATATATCAACTGATAGGTTTTCGACTGATCAGTCAGTTGACTGCTCATTCATTTGTGTAGGTATCAGTTGCCTTTAATATTAAGCACATTAATCATCAGTTAGGCAAGTGATAGTTGATTTGCGATGTAATGCCCGAGATTTTGATTCTTTTAATCTGAGATTATTGATTTTGGAACTGATATGATTATATATGTATCATTCCGAGACCGGATTGGGCCAAGCATATGAATTACACAACTTTTGGACAGAACTATTGGCGCCCGAGCGGTAGTTTTTGACCGCCCGAATGCCATTGTTCAACAAGTATATGTTTCGGGCAGAAGATGAGGCGCCCGAGCGGTAGTTTATGACCACCCGAGCGCCAATGTGCAATAAGGAAATAGTTGGCCAGAACATTCCGCGCCCGAGCGGTACTTTCTTACCGCCCGAGCGCCGACAGCAATGTTTGAAAAAGAGACATGTTTCTCTATCATGCAAAGTAGGATATATATATGTGTTCCTTCATTCAGAAATACAGAAACGAAGAAAGGAAAAACGAGGAAAAGCTTCAGAAAATCCTTACGCCTTTATATTTCAATCTGTCAGTCTGATTTGTAATCCGAATTCAGTACCGTGTTCCTAGCGACGAGAGCTTCAACTTGACGTAAGTTTTACTACGTTTTGATATGTCTTGAAATTATGATATTTCCAGAATCGGATATGATTCATATATGATTTTCTTGACATGTTAGACATCATATAATCGAAACCGGATCGAAGAATGGATACCGTATATAATTGTTATGAATTTCTGATTGGATATGATTGAGATTGATATCAGATTCGTGTTGTACCAATTATGAGTTGTGGTAATTGATATCTGTTGATATTGTATTGACGAGGATATTCAGATTGTTCCGTTATGCAGTTGATTTTGAGTTAGATTCAGATTGATCAGATTCGGTATTGATTTGAGCATTATATTGATATTGTACTTCTTGATATTGTCATTGCCAGATTGAGTATTGACAGACTTCGAATTCCAGACTTAAACGTTGTCAGAACTACAACTAAAGAAAGGTATAAGTCAATGTCAAACCGGGAGAATGACTCGAGTAGGATATACTTGAGTTTCCCTAAACCACATACTTATTATTATTGTGTGCATTGATTTAGACTGATTTGCTGGTTCTATTGATTTATAGAAAGCATGTATTAGACGATTAGTCTTGTGACAGACGGGCCTGATGATTATGGAATCATCACGGACCCATTGCACATTGTCACCGAATAGAGATTGGCGGAGGTTGCCAAAGTCTGTGACGGATAGGTCAAGACACCAGAGGTTTGGTTATATCGATGTTGAATAGAATCGGAGTTTCTTCTATTACTGATATTCGATATGGAATGCCAACGTCTAGAAACCGGGATCCCTAGACTAGGAATGAGTCTAGTCTGAGACGTGGAGTCGCGAGTTTGATTGACAGTTTTATATTGATTATGTTTTCAGATTTGATACATATTACTAATATTTGTTTCATGCTTTATATTGATTATATGATTGCATGTATCGTTAATTTATACTGGGATGTATTTCTCACCGGAGTTATCCGGCTGTTGTCGTGTTTGTATGTGTGCATGGCAACAGGTGGGACAGGATTAGGGTCGAGGAGATGAAGAGAGATCGTGATTAGAGTGGAGACTACGGACTTGGATTTTATATAGGGTTTGAACACTTGATATGTAGTTGTTAAACCTTAGTTCTAAATGACTGTATATGCTACAAGACTTGTACTTTGTTTCGATGTATATATTCGAATGAATTCCATTACGTTCCGCACTTAACACTTAGATAAAAAAAAATAGACCATGTTTATTATAATTGATTTAATTATCCCCTCAGACGATTAAGAAATGAATTAGCGTCCGGGTCCCCACATGCGAAGCCTGGTAACTTGATCAGTTAGTCCAATAAATTCGATGCTTAGTTTGTCAAATCACTGAAATTTAGTTTCCAACAATTACCTTAAATTTTGATGAATAATATTTTGTTAAAATATTTTTTTTAGTATCTATGTTTCTTCTGTATAAGATGTGTTAAAAAGTTAATGTTTCTAATTATATAAGAAGTAAGAGGATATTACACAAAATTTTAAAAATAATAAAAATGAAACATATCTCGATTTGAAAATTTGAATTTAAATCATGATAAGATGAAAGTAAAAGAAACAATTGTTTTGATGAGTGATAATTTTAATATTTACAAACCCTCAGTGTGTAATTTGTTTTTTAAAAAAATTGAAAAACCAATTTCAGAATTTTCTGGTTACAATTTACTTGTGTTTTTATTTCCTTCATCTCATTAATGGAAAACGTGCACATAACACTCTATTATTGTATTCAAATTCATTAATTAAATAATTAATTATGACTTAATTGGGACATTTTTAAAGTTTGACGGAACCAGATTTTTGTTTTCCTAGATAAATCCTTGTAATCAAGATTTTTAAGCCGTAAATGACCGGTGATTAACTGACAGATTAATACAAATAAAGGAAATTGAGGATCTAGGAAAATATAAACAAAACATGTCACAAAATTTATTATATTTAAATGTGATCAACTCTATAATGAAAATAATATCTAATTGAATCTTACTTATAAAAATGGCTCCTATTTAGCTATGTTTAGGCTACATATAAAGAATAAAAGGTACTCCGACATTAATTCAGAAATGACAATGAAACTTGTGGAAGATTTCATTAATCAACCAAGCCGACATGATCTTGTATCCTTCTTGAGTTAAATGCACTCCGTCCCAACTTATGTATCGATGAGGATCCGAGCAAACTTCAACACCATCGGCTCCACACATTCTTGTCAAGTCGAAATTGTATTTGCCTCCAATCCCACAACAAGCTCTTTCGGAATCAAATCCTACAAGAATACAAAAACATCAATTATTTATGATCTAACGAGTGTTGCAGCGCCCGAAATGGTTTACTGCATATATACAATAAGAGAAACATACCGTAAAATCGTGCAAAGTTGATCAGAAATTGATAGGCGTTGTAATAATCTCCATAGATGATCATGGCATTTGGTATCTCTTGTTGTAATTTGTGGATGGCTTGTTGGAGTTGCTGGTTGTGGTATGTCGCGAAGTCATTCAACTGTTTGAGGCATTGGTTCTCATCATATGCTATGGAGACATTGGACTGGAAAGCCGTTTGGTAGATTGGGAGGCAGCCGATGGGGAAGTTTCCCGGAACCACCACTCTTGTAGCCCCAAAACCAATCACTTTCTGCAAATTAAACATATACATACAATCAGTGGCGGATGCACTTTAGGGCTGTACTGAGCTGTAGCTCAGCCCACTTTTTTTTTTTAATACTTAGTTAAAATAGTCTAGTCCAGCCCAGCCTAGAACCAAGATTCATCACTTAAAGGGAAATCCCCACAACCAAAAACCCAATTCCGTCTGACAAGTAGCCCGAGGATTGAGCACAAACTAAGCCTACATAATACATATTTCCTCGATCAGTACAAATGGTATTCCATTCCACTATCAAATTCAAAGCACAAAAACATCATATCTTCATGAGTGGATGGACATGGTTACCACTAATCATACGTAAAGAAGTTAGTATTAATGTCACGCCCCGAGACCGTGGTTAGTTGACACCGGCGTTGTTTTACAACCACACAATTGAAAACAACAAGTCTCGTAGTACAGTATAAACCAAAAACCAGTTTATTACTCATAATCAATCAAAAGATTGTCTTTACAACGTAGATTCTTAAAATGATAAAAATATGCGGAAGCTTTTACAACTTACTAATCCAAAACTAAAATAAACTTCTTGAATCATCTTATTATTGGCCCCAAAACTGGTCTTGCTCATCCTCTTCGATTTTCTTTTCTGATTTATCTGGGGAGAGTAAAGTAAGGGGTGAGTGATATGGTCGTCACTCAGCAAGTGGGGGCCGGGGCCGTTCGAGCACAATATAACAACATGCATAATTTCGAAAATCACATGACTTACACTTACAAAACATCATTCATATCACATGCATAACATTTACCAGCACTGAGATTCATCCACTTTCTATGGTTTACTGATATCAGTCCCTAATTTTTACTCCTCTAAGGGGGCGAGTCCGTATAGCGGTTATGTCCCCCACCGCGTAAGGGTACGTCATGGTTGGGATTCCCACCCATATACAGTCGACTCCTCACAGTGCTTAAAAACGAATGACAACAACACAAGAAAAAGAGTAGGAAAGAACATGTACTCGACCGTATTTTCAAAAACACACGAAATAAATATGCATAAACGAAAGTTTAATCTTTACAACAAGCCCACTTACCTTAGACTGGAAGAAAACGTGAAGAACTCTGAAACTATAGAAGAATCATGCAACCAACCCCTCGAAGACGCAGCAGCACATCTACCGAAAAATCAGCCGTCTTGAAAAATTCACTGCGCCTTATTTCACCGTTGGATCGGACTCAAAATTTTACAGTACGTTCACAAGTACGTTAAATATATTATGAACGGTGGAGATTGGGTTTCGAAGTCGTTTAGGCTTGTTCATACAGAAAAACCGTAGGTATGCTGAATTCCCGCCTAAAATCTGAGCAGTTTTCTTTCAAAGGCTATAAACGAAAAACTAACCGTTGGATTTTGCTGAAATTTGGATATGTTATTCAAAACATATGGAAGCATATTCTGAACGGTGGAGATCGGATTTCGAGCACTTGAGCGAGAGAAACGAATTTCTGAACTTTGAAAGAATTTTGATGACTCGTGCAGAATTTTTGGGAGAAAATTTCGAAAATTCTTGGGAGCACTTGTGAGAGCAATTTCGAAAATTGCTTGCTAGAATGAGGGGTGAAAATTTCAAAGGCTTAGGGGGTATTTATAGGTGCTGGGTAAGAATCCTACCATAAACTGATTGATTTTCCTTCCAAAATTTGGAGATGCTCCTTCCACAAATATTGATATGCTTCCTTGCTGAGAAAAGCTGTCTTGTATGTAATATTTCCTTCCAATTTGATTGATATCCAGCCTTATTTCGAAATTAATACATGATTTGTACTGAATTTTGAATATCATGTATTTATTGGCTTGGAATTTTCAATACCATGTATTATTTAATATTTTCGAATTTTATTATAACTCGAAAATAAATTCTCATATATGTCTATATTTAATTAATTGCATGCCCAAAAATTTAGGTTCTCACATCCCTCCCTTCTTATTATAAGTTTCGTCCTCGAAACTTGAGTCGGCTTGACTTTCGAAATGGTAGGGATATTGCTTGCGTATTTTTTCTTCAAACTCTCAAGTAGTTTTCTAGTTCTGTGTGGTTTGACCATTGCACCTTGACGTAGAGAATGATACGCTGTCTCAGTATTTGGTCTTTGATGTCCACAATATGAATAGAGACAACTTCATATTTCTGCTCTTTCCTCAAGTTACATTTGATCATGAGCAGTTTAATTTCCACAACATTAGTTGGGTTAGGGATGTATTTCCTTAGTTTGGACTTGTGGAATACATTGCGGATTCTACACATATCTAGTTGCAATTCTATTCTGTAAGCCAATGTGTCAATCTCTCCAGAATTTTGAATGGTTCTATGTACTAAGGATTCACTTTTTCAACTTTACTGAATCTAATGATTCTTTCATCAGTGAGACCCTTATATAAGGTGTTCACCCAATGTGAATTCCACTTGTCTTCTTTTAAGATCAGACTAACTCTTTTGCTGGTCCTATGCAGCCTTGAGTATGTCTTTGATAATGGCCAATTTTTCCATTGTCGCTTGGAATAGTTCTGGCCTGTTATGGATGTCTCCTTTATTTTGTCCCAGTACAGTGGTGATCGACACTTCCGTCCGTAAAGGCTTCAACTGGAGTCATTCCAATATTGACGTGATAACTGTTATTGTAGGCGAATTCTATCAGGGGTATATGTTCACTTCAATTACTACTGAAGTCTATGGCACATGCCCTTATCAAACCCTCTAGGATTTGAATCATTCTCTTTGTTTGACCATCATTTTAAGGACGATAAGCCGTATTAAGAGTGACTTTTGTTCTCATGGCTTCTTGAAAGCTCTACCACAAACGTGACAAAAATCTTGGATATCTATCCGACATTATGATTGTTGGCACTCCATGTAGCCGCATAATGTTATCCAAGTATAGAGTAGTCAACTTGTCAATATTATAATTCCTTCGAACAAGTGGAAAGTACGTAGATTTTGTGAGTCTATCTACGATTATCCATATCCCGTCTTGAATCTGTATTGACTTTGGAAATTCTACTACGAAATCCATGGAAATATGTTTTCATTTCCATTCTGGGATTCTAACTGTTGCAGTAATTCTCCATGTCGCTGATGATCGACTCACTTGTTGGCATATTTGTCACTTAAATATAAACTCGGCGACATCTATTTTTATTCTGTTTTGCCAGAAACTTTTTTTTTTCAAATCTCTATACATCTTTGTACTGATGGTATAGATCTGGAATGTTGACCTATGCGCCTCTAACATCACTTCTTATCGAAGATTGTCGATGTCTGGCTCACACAATCGTCCTCTCATCCCCAAGATTATGTCTGGGCCCACTTGAAAATCTGACGACTTTATTTTCTTGGCTTGTTCTTTGAACTTCTCTAGTGTCATGTCTCGACTCTGATTTAGCTTGACTGCTTCTAGAAGACATGATTGCACAGAGAGTGATGCTAGGGTTATCTTACCCATGTTTGACTCAAAGTATTGGCTACCTTATTTGCCTTGCTGGCGTGGTAGCTTATTGTCAAGTCACATTCTTTGAGTAACTTTATCCACCATCCTTGTCCCATTTTTAATTTTTTTTGAATGAACAAATATTCGAGACTTTGTGGCCAGTGAGTGAATACTTCACACTTGGCATCGTAGAGATAGTGTCTCCAAATTTTCAAAGCAAAATCACTGCTGCCAACTAGAGATCGTGAGTAGGGTAGTTTTGCTCATGCGGCTTTAGTTGACTAGCCTGTCTTTCATGAGTACGCCTCTGAGATCTTCCTTTGATACTTCGTTGTAGATGGTAAAATCCTTGTCCTCAGTAGATAATACCAACATTGGTGTAGATGCTAGCTTCTCCTTTAATGTTTGAAAGCTCTTTCACATCTTTATCTTCAGTTGAATTCATAGTTCTTTTGTGCGAGTCTCATTGGTGATACGACTACTGAAGAGAAGCCCTCGACAAATTTCAGCTAATAGCCTAGTAATCCAAAGAAGCTTCTAATTTTGGTTGCATTCTTATGTTTCGGATAATCTAGAATTGCCTCTACTTTCTTAGTTCCACTGATGACCTTATTTTGAATGCTGACATTGGGGTGTCTTCTGCTCTGACCTTTAGCTGATTATAGCTTGACCTCAGGTCGAGTTTGGAGAAGACTGTAGCTCATTTAAGTTGATCGAAAAGACCGTCTATTATTGGAAGAATATATTTATCTTGATTGTGATCTTATAGAGTTCTCTATAATCTATACATAATCTCATACTTTAATAATGTTTCTTTACAAATAGGATCGGGGCTCCCCAAAGAGATGCATTTGGCCTAATTCATTTTTTTTTTTGTCTAACAACTATTGGAGTTATTATTTTAGCTCCTTGAGTTCATCTGGAGCCATTCGGTACAGTTTATTGGAGATTAATGCATCACTGGTACCAAATTTATCTCGAACTCTACTTCTTAGTCCGAGAACATTCCAAGAAGCCTTTCTGGAAAAACGTCTGAAAATTTTCGTATTACTTGAATATCTTCCAATTTCAGCTTATCTCCTTCTTGCACTTTGTTCACCATTGCTAGGTAAACTTCTTCTCCCGATATTATGGCTTTCCAATTCTGGGTAACAGAAAAAATGCATTTCTGTTCCTTGGCATCGCCATGGTATCTGATTTCTTCTTGGTTTGGGGTTCAGAGTTTGACATTTTTACTCTGGCCATCTACTATCGCACGGCTCTTAGCTAATCAGTTCATCCTTAGGATGGCGTCGAAATCTACCGAAGTGAGTTGAATTAAGTCGGCACTGAATATATGCGAATTGATACTAATTTTATCTTATCTTGAAATTACCCCAATTATTATCTCAAAACTTAAAACCCATATAGAATATTGAAACTTAACTCAGTATTGATCTATAGCTTATTGACTTAAATCCCGAAAATTATAACTTAGTCGTTACCTCAAATAATTATTCTTTTGCTAAATCTTATTTTCATCAAGATCACGAGCCTATCACGCTCTAAAACAAAGGAGTTCATTGAATGTCATTCTCTTGAATCATTCTTAGTACCATAAAAATCAAAACTTATTGTACTATACTTTCCTTGATACCCATCAATATCTCATACCTTACTTTTTTTTTTTTTACGTAAGGTCGTAGCCTACTTATTATCCCAAAATAATATAAATTCCTTAACCTGATAATATTTTCTCACAAGATATTCCAATGTTCTACATATTTAAAGTTAGCGCTTAATATTCTTAATAACTCAAACATATTGCTCACACAATTAACTATCGACACAAAATCAACTTCTATATTACAGTACCCAAAACTTATGATATAATCCTTATATCAACTTTTCTCATGTTAGTTTTCATAAATAACTTATCATCTTCGAGTCAATTTTTTTTCCTTAAATCAGAAGCTTAAGTCAACTTATCTCTGATAGATATATTCCCAAAATAAATACAAATACTAATTGTCCTCATAATAAAATTTCAAAAAAATCGACAAGTAGTTCAAGAAACACGTTGAACGAGATTTTCGAGAAAGTTTCCAAAAGTAAAAAGTTTGGACATTGACCCATGGATAGAAAGAATACGTCGAGAGGATTCTAGAACAGTCGACGGAATTAAATTCTGAGTTTCCAATGAAAAGTAAGGAATTCTGCGAAACTTTCCTAAAATAGCAAAAAAAGACGATTTCGGAGGTCTAAACGAAAGATTTTCTTGTTTTTGGACCACGCCTCACATCAAAGTTGTGAATAATACTTGTTGGGAGTTCCGAAAGGGACTGCATCAGCCTTTTTCCATAACCTGACAAATTTTTCTTCCCAACTGGATTATGAACCTGGCGGCTCTGATACCACTTAAATGTCACGCCCCGAGACCGGGGTTAGTTGACACCGGCGTTGTTTTACAACCACCCAATTGAAAACAACAAGCCTCGTAGTACAGTATAAACCAAAAACCAGTTTATTACTCATAATCAATCAAAAGATTGTCTTTACAACGTAGATTCTTAAAATGATAAAAATATGCGGAAGCTTTTACAACTTACTAATCCAAAACTAAAATAAACTTCTTGAATCATCTTATTATCAGCCCCAAAACTGGTCTTGTTCATCCTCTTCGATTTTCTTTTTTGATTTATCTGGGGAGAGTAAAGTAAGGGGTGAGTGATATGGTCGTCACTCAGCAAGTGGGGGCCGTTCGAGCATAATATAACAACATGCATGATTTCGAAAATCACATGACTTGCACTTACATAACATCATTCATATCACATGCATAACATTTACCAGCACTGAGATTCATCCACTTTCTATGGTTTACTGATATCAGTCCCTAATTTTTACTCCTCTAAGAGGGCGAGGCCGTATAGCGGTTATGTCCCCCACCGCGTAAGGGTACGTCATGGTTGGGATTCCCACCCATATACAGTCGACTCCTCACAGTGCTTAAAAACGAATGACAACAACACAAGAAAAAGAGTAGGAAAGAACATGTACTCGACCGTATTTTCAAAAACACACGAAATAAATATGCATAAACGAAAGTTTAATCTTTAAAACAAGCCCACTTACCTTAGACTGGAAGAAAACGTGAAGAACTCTGAAACTATAGAAGAATCATGCAACCAACCCCTCGAAGACGCAGCAGCACATCTATCCGAAAAATCATCCGTCTTGAAAAATTCACTGCGCCTTATTTCACCGTTGGATCGGACTCAAAATTTTACAGTACGTTCACAAGTATGTTAAATATATTATGAACGGTGGAGATTGGGTTTCGAAGTCGTTTAGGCCTGTTCATACAGAAAAACCGTAGGTATGCTGAATTCCCGCCTAAAATCTGAGCAGTTTTCTTTCAAAGGCTATAAACGAAAAACTAACCGTTGGATTTTGCTGAAATTTGGATATGTTATTCAAAACATATGGAAGCATATTCTGAACGGTGGAGATCGGATTCCGAGCACCCGAGCGAGAGAAACGAATTTCTGAACTTTGAAAGAATTTTGATGACTCGTGCAGAATTTTTGGGAGAAAATTTCGAAAATTTTTGGGAGCACTTGGGAGAGCAATTTCGAAAATTGCTTGCTAGAATGAGGGGTGAAAATTTCAAAGGCTTAGGGGGGTATTTATAGGTGCTGGGTAAGAATCCTACCATAAACCGATTGATTTTCCTTCCAAAATTTGGAGATGCTCCTTCCACAAATATTGATATGCTTCCTTGCTGAGAAAAGCTGCCTTGTATGTAATATTTTCTTCCAATTTGATTGATATCCAGCCTTATTTCGAAATTAATACATGATTTGTACTGAATTTTGAATTTCATGTATTTATTGACTTGGAATTTTCAATACCATGTATTATTTAATATTTTCGAATTTTATTATAACTCGAAAACAAATTCTCATACATGTCTATATTTAATTAATTGCATGCCCAAAAATTTAGATTCTCACAATTAAAATCAAGAGGTGAGCTGGTAATAATGAAAATGGTGGAACTGGTAATAATTAAACTTCTTAATAAGATATAAAACGACACTTATGCCCTTGATAGTTTTTTTTATACTAGGCTGAGAACTATAATTGTTATCTTACTATATACATTGAATAAATTTTCGAGAAAATATTGATAAAAAATAAATCTTTTTAATATTAATTAAACGATCATATATTTTATTAACATATTGAGATAAATTCTATTATTGATGAATTTTATATTTTAAAATCTTGTACGACACAACTTTATTGAACGATATAATGTAATTTTTTTTTAATAATATTTAACTTATCATATTGAATTCAAGCCCCCCAATCTCTTATTCTTCGATCCGTCCCTACATACAATTAGTACGTAATTTTTTAGTTGCTTAAATAATGGTTATTGAAACATTGAGAATAACACATTCATTGTTGTTTCCCCTTTAAAATTACCTTGACTCCCTCCATAATGGTATTAACAATATCCGGCACCATGCTTTTTAGCTCTTCAATCAATTTTCCTTGAAAGATTGCGTAGTTGTAATCGTTCCCACCGATTTCTCCAACCATGAAATAGGCATCACGAAGTTTCTCAACACAATCTATACGTAAATTCGAAACATATAAATTGCTTAGAAATTTTTGAAAACTTTATTTGAAGACGAAAAAGTTTAATTACTGACCTCTATGATCAAGGCAGATAGAATCGAAATGAGACGACATCCAACCCAACTGTACATGGAGAGAAGAATTCGTGACAGGATTCAAAATTTTTTTGCTTGCCAAAACTTGCGAGGATAACGCGGTGGAGCCTGCAACCGCAAAGTTGACTCCATGCTTGAAGTCTGCTCTTGTGTTTCTGTAAGGCGGAAGCAATGGAAGACCAGCATCCATGGCTAGCAAAAGCAACACGATTATAGATGTACTATTACCGCATCAACCAATTGAAAACAAATTAATATATATATATATATATATATATATATATATATATTGAATATATGTATTGAAAATATATAACTTTGAATTATTCCCAAGACTACGTGACCTAAAAACTAAGTATAAGAGTCCCCTATCGAATTTACCCGTATTAATAAAATTTATACCTATATAGTCGATCATAAGAAAACCATTTGAACAACGACCTGTGGCGTTCTTGAAAAAAGTTTTTTTATTAAATAATTATTTTTAATTATTTCATATATGGTGTAAATATGTATTATTTTCGAAAATGGTCCTTATTAAGGTATTTTTACTCAACGAGCCATATTTTAAATCGGTACGCAAAATTTTGCAGGCCGGGAGACTTTTTGAGGATTCAGACAATATTTTCAAAAACGTACCTAAATGAAATATTTTACGGGATCGTTTTTGAGCTTAATGAGATTATTTTATTGCATAATGAGCCCAAAATTCTACTTAACCTCATTAATTTTAATTAAGAACCCATTATACTACTTAAACTACATCTCAAAAACCCTAATCTCCTACATTCACCTTCGGCCGCCCCCTCTCCCAACTCCTGCAGCCATCTTCGAAATTTCAGCAGCTTTCTCCTTAGGTTTTCTCAAGTTTCTTTCGAGGACTCCTTCCCCGTCTCTCCGGTGCAAGTTCTACGCGAATATCTCTAAGGTTTCGGGCGTACATACGCAAAGACACGCCCTAAATATCGTTCTTCTCATCATTATATGCTGATTTGTGTGTTTATGCATTAGAAATTCTTAGACCTATTATGTTGCATCCGTTTTGCAAGGTCTTGTTACGAAATATGCATACTATTCTACATGTACCTCACGTTTTCTATGGTTTTGTGCAAGGGGCTGCTAGGTCTAAGTTCCAAGAGGCTAAACACGTCGAGATCTATGGAATAAGGTGGAGAGGGCGTCAGTTCAGGTCTAGGGGAAAGGGGCCATTGCTTGAATCCTAGGAGGCACGTAGCGTCTAGATCGGGTTAAGTGGGAGGAGTAGCCGTGCATGGCTCGTTCCAGAGGCTGGTTTGGGACGTGAATGGTCCATGATCGGCTGGTAGGGTGGAAATGCATGGAGCGAAGCGAGGAGGCGGATTAGGACGAGATAACGGCTAGATCGGTTGTTTCATGGTGAATCGAGGGGTGCATGTGCTTAGGGCTGAGGGCAGTGGTTAGGTCGGTCCCAGGAGGGTCCAGAGGAGGGCTAGAAGTGGTTGGTTCCGGGCTGGTCCGGTCTAGTTTGGGCTATGATCGAGTTCTTGAGGGCTAGGCGTATTAGTGTTTGTTAGATGCAAGTGCAGAAATTTTCCAACAAGTGGCAGCCGGTTTTAGGTGGTTCAAAACGGCTGGAATTGTGTTGTTTAGGGGTGATTAAGTTGTGGCTAAAATTTGGGAAAATTTGGTTAATTTTCGGGTTGATTCGGGTTAAAACTGAGACCCCGATCCAAGTTTTAAAACGAATCTTAAAAATTACTGAACGGGCTGGAGGTTACGTCTAGGAAATGATTATAAATATGTCTTGATTTATTTCAAGGAGTTTGGTTGACTTCGGGTCGAAATTTTGAGGTCCATGGGTAAAATGATCAATTAAGATTTCCAAGGACAAAATGATCGTTGAGTTAGCAGTCCTGGCAGCGCCCTGATCACAAATTGACATGCTTTAAATTTACATGTAATCACGAACATGATTTTTTATGGAAACAAGAAAAATATGTTGTATGCTTGATTTTAAAGAAATTTACATATATGCATGATTTTTATAAATGATGAGTATGATGATATGTTTTGAAGGATGAAGTTAGTTGTGACTAATACGAACACGAACATGTAAGGCCAAGGCTCGGTGGATGGGTAATATTGTCGATGATGTCCCCATCGTCGGGTACCGCGGTTATACGTAGATGAATCCATCGAATTATAGCTGATACAAAAGTCATAACTAATTATCAGAATTCTAATAAAGAAAATGAACATGTATTGTTGACATGATGAAATATGTTATGGTCACGTTTATGCTTTGACATGTTATGTTTAAGCTAATGCTTTTAAGATCATAAAATGTATTTTAATTACAATACTTTTCACTATTGCATGTGATGTATATGTACTTAGCTATCATGGTTCAGGTGTGTTGAGTCTTTAGACTCGCTAGTTGTGAATGATGCAGGTGAGCATGATGATGTGGAGACTGGAGGCGCTGAAGATTGAGTAGGCTGAACTGGGGGTGCAAATGAAAACCCGAGGACCTTGCATTTCTTTCGCATAATATGATTATAAGAAATGGTTTAAACAATATTTTTAAATGAAATTAAACTAATCCAAAAGTACTTAAAAATAAATATTTTACCATCACTGGATAGATGAGATTTGAAATTTATTTTTCCAATGATTTTTAAATATATATGAAAAATAAATAAATAAATAAATATGAATGAGATAATTAATTTAACTGATGTTCATCGTTTCATACATCACTTTATATATCAGATGTGAGTTTAGTATTCAACCCTAGTTCTAGTTTTCATTTGAGCCCATTAAGTTCCTTATTGGGGAGTCCATAGACAGATTCCAAAGTCTATTTAGTTTAATCATATAAGAATAGTCCACTTCAATATCTGCACACGATTGTTCATCTGATTTTAGATAACAATCTATCTAAAGCAATTCTTGATCCAGCAAATATAAGAGTTTTTAACAAATCACAGCAAACTGCATCAACGCAGAATATACTCCTCATAAGTATAGTCATGATATCAAGTACGATAACACTAACTTCACTACCTGATTATGTAGAAAACCTAACAATTAACAGAACTAAGTTTGTCACATCAAAATCCCAAAGTAAATAGCAATTTAGCTGAAATGAAAGGGCAGAAATCCGCAAGAAAAACTGAAACTCGCACAATTACTTTAACCTCAAAACCTGAGCTTGGAGAAAAACCAACGATTCTTGCCGGTCTTGAACCTTTCCTCGAACCGAGCCTTGATCTCCTTACAAGCCGTCACCTTCTTGTCACGTGAAGCAAGGGAATCCGCGGAAACCACGTCCTTGAGATCCACGTCAAGCGTGTAACGCGTAGGCATGATGTGATTATAGTTCACAACCCTGACGAAAGCCTTTACACGAGATTTCTTGGCCTGCTTCTTGGCGGAGTCCTTGCGGATAACCTTGCTAGGGTATTTCGCGATTCCAGCAACTAGGCAGTGGCCATAGGGGCGGTCGCGGGTGCCGTCATCGAAGTTTTTCACGATAGTGGCTTTATGGCCAGCGAATCTGCCCTGAAGGAGGATCACCGCCTTGTTCGGCTTCAGGAATTTCACCATGTTGTGCTGCAGCGTGTGGTGGCGCTAACCGAAATCGCAGGCAGGATATAATCACACTGTCTAGGGTTTTTTTTTTGGGGCAAACAAATGGGCCTATCTAAACTGTCCTAGATAAATGGGCCCTCGATGGCCCAAACATGGGTTTTAATTGACCCACAAGTCCAAAACACGGGGCTGAATCGTTTTTAAAACCAGCCAAAATTAATATTTTATTATATAATGATAATTGACATATATATAGGGTAAAATTCAACAGATGTGTATATATTAGCGTTGATGAGTTTTGGATCACGGCAGAATCATCTACTACTCCTCAAAAACTCCCCGAGTGCTCTACGCAAGTCTGCAGATTTCTTAGGTCACATTTCTAGTTTATTTCTTTGCGTTTTTGGAAATACTTTTAGGAACAATCTATTCTATATTTTCGTTCCTAGATGTTATAAAACATTGTAGTCATGCATTTGTTGTGTAAAATCATGTTTCGATTTTACATATTCGGTCTTGTTCCACTCTAAAGAAATTATAATTAATAATCACAATCGTTTGATATTTTTAAGAAAGAAGATTATGGAGCGGAAGATTCTCTCTCCCCTTGTCGGAGTTGATGGGGGTGTCAGGGAGGGTATCGAGAGGGCTAATAATCTAGGATGGTCTAAATGGATCATTGATATGCATTTACTCTAATCCAAGCTATACACCAACATGCTCCTTTCTTTCCCATTGTCCAATATCGGAGCAGACTCGCAACCTCAGTTCCAGTGTGAGTGCAACTACAATCCAGTTTTTCCCTCAAATCGTAAACCAAGTGGCATACGAATTGGCTAGATAAAACTTACAAACTCGGAGATTTTGGTTTTTTTTACTGTGAATCCTGTGTTTCTCAGAAAGTATGTAAACCAAGATTTGTTGAATGATTAATAAAAATGGATTTATGTTTTAGAAAAAAATTTATTTAAGGGTATCAATGTTGAAAATTATTTAGTTTATTCAAGTTGCTCAGTTAGTTTTATTTGTTAGGAGTTTGACCGATTCATTTGCAATTGTTGCAATATTTTAGGAGTAAAGCTGGTGGGTAGAGTTCATGTCACTTAAATTGAATGTTTTATATAGAGGTGACTATTCATCATATTAATACATAAAGATTTTGATTCATTTCTCACAACACTTATCCTTCTGCTTTTACTCTTGTATGCACTTGCTTTCTATTAATCTATGAAATGTGGTACCAGAGACATGTAAAAAAAATATAGGAAAAGAAAAGAGAGAGTGAGAAAAATAGAGCAAAACAGTAAAAAAAGAAACAAGGGAGCGTGAAATAACAACTCTGCAACAATAACTTTATTTTACACGTTTAGGACATGATTTGTATGAATGAATGGTTAGATATGTATGAGTAGTGAATGAACTTCAAAAAATGTGTCAAGAAAATACTTGTCCCACATTGAAAAATGTGTCAAATAAAGTCTTTTTTATTAGATCCAAGTTTTAGTTAAGCGTTTGGGCCCCAAGGGGTACCATAGTTTTTTAGAAGGGGGAAGACGCTTATAGGCTGGGTCTCGCTGAAACACACACGCGCGCGGTCGGTTGGCCTGTGGCGATGCGGTGCGGTGTGGTCTCTTGGCCATATTAATCTTTTTGGACAAAGTTTATTTAGAAAATAATTTTATTTTCGACACTACGTCTCGTGTGACTTTTGGCGTTTTGGTGCAGAACTGCGTCCCTTCACAAAGAATCGTGCGTCCCCTACCTTGAAGGGTGCGTCTCATTACTTATCACAGAAGGTCGCGTCCCATGACTTATCGCAGAAGTGTGCATCCCATGACTTGTCGCAGAAGAGTGTGTCACCTGGCTTATGCGATTCACTCTTTAAATAGTCCCTCTGCATGCATTCATCAGACACTGTGCATACATTTTCTTTGCATTATTTTCCTCCAAAATTTGAAAGCTCGACCATATCTTTGTTCGCTGACATCCGGAATTTGTAGTACTGCATTTTCTGATTAGAATTAGTGTATCTTGAGGACGATTGTCATTCTGTATAATAGCACATAAATACGGGCAATTTTGTCTTACGGAAAAAAGATTTTCCTTGCTTCAACTCGTACTGCTGTCTGTTCCGAAAATCAACAGAACCATAAACAGCATGAATTAAATAAAACATGAATATAATCAATCTTGGAATAGAATTATAATTATATTTCATTCCAATGATTCCAATTATTGGTTTCGAAAAAAAATGAAAAAAAAATGAAATAAAATTATTTTAAATAATCAAATATTTTTAATTAAAAATTCAAAAATAATAGCTTACTCAATAAATATTATTATTATTACTATTATTATTATTATTATTAAATAACAAAAATATTAATTATTGATTCTCTATTATTTTAAATTAATAATGTCGTAGAACTATATTATTATTTTAACTAATATTATTAACATCATAATTAAATTATCATCATTTTATTTTTTATTATTAATATTAAAAATAAAAATACCAAAAATAATAATCATAACATATATTATCAATTATTTATTTATTTATTTATTTATTATTATTATTATTATTATTAAAATATAGATTTAAATTAGTTAAACTAAATAAGGTAATTTTTCGTAAAATAGATAAAAATTGAGAGTAAGAATGATCGATCATTTCCATAAATACGTAAATAATCATTCTCATTGGAATGATGTCTTACCAAACATGAGTTTAAAGAATGAGATGAGATGTTCAGTCCATTATCATCTCATTCCCTCCTACCAAGCATGTCTTTATTTCACTGTCGTTTTTTCTTTTCAGCAGCATGCATGGCTTTAGACGGCTTTGTGCAACCAGCAATCCGTCATTTCGATGGTCACTATGACCAATGGAGCATGCTCATGGAAAATTTCTTGCGCTCAAAAGAGTATTGGCGAGTAGTTAGTACAGGAATTGTTGCACCAGCAGCAAGTGCAATATTGAAACATATACAAAAAACTGAATTTGAAGGATTGGAGCTGAAGGATTTGAAGGCGAAAAATTGTCTTTCCTAGGCAATTGACCGATCTATCTTGGAAAAAATTCCTCGCAAAGAAACTTCCAAGGATATTTGGGATTTTATGAAGAATAAATATCAAGGCTCGTCAAAAATCAAGCATGTACAGCTTCAAGCCTTGAGGAAGAGTTCTGAAACTTTGTAAATGAAAGATGACGAGTCGGTCACTAGCTACTGTACAAGGATAATGGCGATAGCAAAAAAAATTTGATTTCATGATGAGAATGTCGGCAATATTCTAGGTAGGTGGCAAGCAACATTTATGGAGGTTGGTGGCAAAACGCGTTGAGCTCATCTTAGGAGGTTAGAAGAAGACGAACAAAACGTGTTGAGTGTTTGTTAGATCATCCCTTCTTGGAGTTCTTTCTCTCATGTTATGGCATTTGAATATTTAGTTCAATAATATTTGCGAGGTGTTTTTTATCCTGTATTAAGAGAGTATGTGTTCTATTTGGAAATACAGTGAGTGGTTGTACACCATAAAATATTATAGTAAAATTCTTTTCATCTTGCCCGTGATTTTTACCTTAATAATTTTATGGGATTTCCACGTAAATCTATGTATTCAGTTTTATACTTTATTTTCATATTATTATATCAAGTTGTCGTACATGGGACCAACAAAGGGTATCAGAGCCTTGATTTAAAATTTTCTTAAAATTCTGAGCATGCTCTGTGTTTGTAGCCTAGACAGATCTTCCACATCAGAAATTTTTTTTGAGATTTTTTATTAAGTCGAGATTATTTTTTCTTGTCTACTAAATTGTTGTAGACATAATGGCGGGCAAATACGACATAAAAAGTTCAATGAAAGCAATTTTATGCTATGAAAAATAAAAATACAAGCTATTTTAAGAAAAGAAAATTTCTTGGCGGCTATTGGAGATAAACCGATGGAAATGAAGGACGATGGAAAGTAGAATGAGATGAATGATAATGTTATTTACAATTTATACTTGGCTATAGCATGTGAAGTAATGTCAAGTATCTCTGAGATAAAAACAACAAAAGTTATCTGAGATACTCCAACAAAGATGTACGAGGTCAAATCACTACATGATAAGATTTTCCTAAAGAGAAGACTTTATACTATTTGTACGACGGAATCCTCATCGATGACCGACCATATCAACACACTAAATGCTCTATTTGTCCAACTCACTTTCAAGAGACATAAAATAGTTGAAAATGAACATGTGGGGCTTCTACTTCAAAGTCTACCAAATTCATATGATCAACTTATCGTCAATTTAACCAAAAATATTTTTATGGGCTCTCTAAAATTCGAAGATGTCTTAACTACGTTTTTAGATAAGAAATTTGACGCAAGAATAAAGAAGATAGATTGGTAATTTCGAAACAAGCAGAGACTTTATCGATGATAAGAGGAAGACTTATGAACCGTAACTCGAGTAGGGTCCAAAGATGAGGTAGATCAAAATCGAGAAGTAAGAAGAAAAATATTTATTGCTTTAAATGTGGCAGTAAAGGACACTTCAAAAAAGAGTGTACGAGTATCGAGAAGAGTTTTCAAGGAAATGTGGCTGACACTTTAGGCGGTGGTGAAATATTATTCAACGAAGCGGCAACAGTTGCAGAAGGAAGACACAAATTTTGTGACACATGGATTATGAATTTAGGAGCAACGTGATGCATTACGTCTCAGAGAGAATAGTTTGATCATTATAAGCTCTCAGGTGGATCTGTGTTCATGAGAAATGATCATACATTGGAAATCGCTGGGGTCAATACTATCAAAATAAAGAATGTTTGATGGTACCATTTGCACCATACAAGAGGTACGACATGTGAAGGGACTGACGAAAAATCTTTTGTCCTTGGGGCAATTGGAAGTTATCGAGGGCAAAACCCGTATCGAGAAAGGGATCATGAAAATTGTGAAAGATGCGCTTGTGGCTATGAAGGTGAAAAAAGTTGATGCAAATCTGTATTTACTTTTGAGAGAAACACACAAAGAGACAGAACTAGTTGTTGCATCAATTGGTCAAGAGAAGAACTAACAGTGTTATGGCATAGAAAGCTCGGGCATATGTCAGAACGAGAGTTGAAAATTCTCTTAGAACTGAAGCTGTTGTCGGACTTACAAAAGTGTTACTACCTTTTGTGAGTATTGTGTTACCAGTAAACAACATATATTAAAGTTTGGCACTTCCAATGTCAAAAAAAAACATATTGAAGCTGATTCATTTGGATGTTTGGCAAACACCGGTTGTATCCCTAGGAGGACCGAGATAATTTGTCTCATTTATTGATGATTTCTCTAGGATATGTTGGGTGTATCCAATCAATAAAAAATCAGATGTTTTCCAGAACTTCAAAGATTTCAAAGCGCGGGTTGAACTTTATTTTGAAAAGAAAATCAAGTGTTTGAAGACTAACAATGGAGAAAAATATACCAGTAAAGAATTTGATGCATTTTATCAACATGAGGGCATCGAAAGACAGTTTACGATGGCTTACATTCCTCATTAAAATGGAGTGGTGGAGCAGATGAATAGGACCTTGTTAGAAAGAACAAGAGCTATGTTGAGGAGTGAGGGTCTAGATAAGTCATTTCGGGCGGGAGCAGTTAAAACCGCTTGTTATATTATCAGTCGTTATCCTTCAGTGATGATTGATCTGAAAACTCCAATGAAGATGTGGACTGGGTAGCCGACTGATTTTTCTCCTTTGTATACATTTGGAAGTCCTGTGTACATTCTGACGATGAGCAAGAAAGATCGTAGTCAGATTCGAAATCCAGAAAATGTATCTTCTTGGGTTATGTTGAAGGAGTAAAGGGATTTCACTTGTGGGATCCTATTGTCCACAAGCTTGTCATCAGCAAATATGTTATCTTCGAGGAATATAAAGTAAAATGAAACAAATGCACGTTGAATTCAGAAATTACTATATTTCAGGTGGAAAATAAGACGGACAAAGGTGAAATTTCTTGTGAAACAGTACCAGAGCACGAAGAACAAGAATATGTTGAGTCTGAGGTTTCCAATTGAAGCAGTCAATTCGAGAAAGAAAACCACCAGGTTGACTTTTAGATTATGTCACTTAAAGCAATATTGAAAATTGTCTAGTATCAGAGGATGGTGAGCCATCGAGTTTCCATGAGGCTGCTTAAAGCTCATATGTATCCTTGTGGATGATAGCAATGCAAGAAGGCTTGGAGGCATTAGACAAGAATAAAATTTGGGATCTTGTTACACTGCTATAAGGGACGAAAGCAATTGGTAACAGATGAGTCTATAAGATCAAGCGTGATGACAATAACCAAGTGGAGCGTTATCGTGCTAGATTTGTGGTAAAAAGATATGCTCGGAAAGAAAACATTGACTTCAATGAGATATTTTCTCTTATGGTTCGGCTTACAACAGTCAGAGCAGTGTTAGCATGGTGTGGTGTTTGACCTACATCTAGAACAGCTAGATGTGAAAATGACATTTCTTCATAAAGATTTTGAAGAAGAAATCTATATGCTCCAACCATAAGAGAAAATATCTCATTATGTGTTTACACTTGCAGAGAGAACAGTAAACTGGGTTTCAAAACTACAAGTAGTTGTTGCATTATCTACAACGGAGGCAAAATATATGGTAACTACTCAATCTTATAAGGAGGCAATATGGATTAAAAGGTTATTGGAGAAGATCGGGCACAAATAAGATAAAGTTCTTTTATTTTGTGACAGTCATAGTACCTTGCGCATCGCAAGGAATCCAGTCTTTCATTCCAAGACTAATCACATTGGAGTTCAATTTCACTTTGTTCGAGAACTAGTAGAAGAAAGAAGTGTGGATATGAAGAAGATCCATACAAATGATAACATAGTTGATGTTCTTGCCAAGCTAGTGAACACTGACAAGTTTGAGTGGTGTAAATCATCAAGTGGGCTAGAAGAAACGTAAACATCAGTAAATGACAAGATTGAAAGAATGTGTGGAAATGTGTTTGATTATCAATCAGTTCTTCAAGTGGGAGAAATGTCGGCAATATACTAGGCAATATAATAGGTAGGTGGGAGACAACATTTATGGAGGTTGGTGGCGAAACACGTTGAGCTCATAATAGGAGGATAAAAAAAGATGGACGAAACGCGTTGAGGTATAGAGCTCTCTTCCCCTCATTCCAGATCATCTTTTCATCGAGTTCTTTATCTCATCTTATAGCATATGAGTGTTTAGTTCTATAATATTTTTGATGTTCTAGTTCTCCTGTATTAAGAGAGTGTGTGTTCTCTTTAGAAACACAGTTAGTGGTTGTATACCATAAAATATTATAGTGAAATTTTTTTCATCTTGCCCTTGATTTTACTCTAATAATTTTAGGATTTTTTCATGTAAATCTCGATGTCCAATTTTATACTTTATTTTCATATTATTATCTCAAATTTTCGTACGTTGGACTAATAGAGAAGATGAAATATGTTGCCATTGTTGAGAAGATATTGTGTTCATTAGCTCCAAAGTATAATTATGTTGCATGTTCAATTGAAGAATCCAAAGACATAGACAACTTTTCACTTGATGAATTACATAGTTCTTTAATCGTCCACGACCAGAAGATGAATCACAACACAACCATAGATGAGCAACACTTAAAGGCTTATATCCATGATGGATTTTCTAATTCGAGTGGAAGAGGTTGAGGTAGAGGTAATGGAGGAAGAGGTCGAGGCAACAAGGATGGAGAAGGGCGAGGCAATGGAAGCCGAAAAGTTAAAATTTTCAAGACTGATAATGATCCATCACATTCTCAAGGCAGAGAAGAGGAAATTATCACGAGTTTGACAAATCCAAAATAGAGTGCCATAGATGTCATTTAAATGGACTTACAAATCCAAAATAGAGTGCCATAGATGTCACCATCTTGGTCACTATCATATTGAATGTTACACTAAGTTACATCAAGATGAAGGAGAAAGGTCAAGTATTGCATAAAACAAATAAGTAGAGACTCTGTTGATGGCTTGTCGTGTCAAAGAAGATTGTGAACCGGACATTTGGTATGTGGACACAGGCTGCAACAACCACATGTAAGATAATAAGTCCATTTTTTCTCATTTAAATGAAGACTTTCATTCTTCTTTTAGTTTTGGTGATCATTCTACAGTGAAGGTTATTGAGAAAAGGAGACATAAAAATAAGAACTAAAAACGGTTTCGAAGAAACAATTTCTAATGTCTTTGATGTTCCTGATTTGATGTGTAATTTGTTAAGCGCTAGTCAATTGCAAGATAATGGTCATGTCATAACAATTCGGAAGGGTGCTTGTGAAATATATGATCCTTCAAAATGAGCAGTGATGACCCTACAGATGAGCTCAAACAAGTTGTTCCATGTGCAGATAAATAATGCTCAAAGTTGCTTAACAGCTACGATGAACGATGCATCATGACTTTGGCATTATCGATATGGTTACTTAAACTTTGGTGGATTGACAACTCTTCAACGAAAGAATATGGTGATTGGTCTTCCCCAAATTGCAACCCTCCTCGAGTTTGCAAAGAGTGTGTTGTTAGCAAACAACATCACACTTCATTCCCCAAAGGAAAGTCATAGAGAGCAAAGAATGTCTTGGAATTGGTTCACTCTGATATTTCGGTCCGATTAATCCAACTTCTAATGGGAATAAAAGGTATCTAATTACTTTAATTGATGATTATAGTCGAAAAACTTGGGTTTCTTTTTTGCATGAGAAGCTTCAAGGCACATGTTGGAAAATAAATCCATCAAAACTCTTTGTACCGATCGAAGTTGAGAATATTCTTCCAAAGAATTTGAAGAATTTTGTGACCAGCAAGGCGTGCGAAGGGAACTCGCAGCTGCCTACTCACCTCAGCAAAATGGTGTGTCAGAGAGAAAAAATTAGAACTATTCTCAACATGGTAAGAAGTTTGCTAGCAATGAGGAATATTCCGAAAAACTTTTGTCCTGAGGCAATTAATTGGAGCATTCGTGGGCTGAATAGAAGTCCCACTTTTTCTGTTCAAAACATGAAACACGAGGGAGCTTGGAATGGGAGAAATTAGGAGTGGATCATTTTATAATTATCGGCTGCATTGATTATGCACACATTACAGATGAGAAAAGAAAGAAGAGTGATCTAAAGGGTGAAAATGTGGTTTCTTGGCGTACGTGAAAATTATAAAGCATAAAATTATTAAATCCCCTAAATAATAAAATTGTGATAAGCAGAGATGTCATTTTTTTATGAATATGGTCAATGGGATTGGACTAAAAATGGCCCAAAGCAGCATCAAGTTCCAACTAGTTTGGACGAAGATGAAAATGATGACAAAAGTGAATCACAAGTGAAATCCTCTAATGAATATCAATTCATTAATTCTCAAATACAAGATGGAACTGAAAATGAGCCAAGTTCGAGGAAGCGACCAGCTTGGTTGAGAGATTATGCAAGTGGAGATGACTTGTCTGATGATGATCAAATTTCTCATTTTGATTTATTTGCAGATTGTGATCCTATCACATTCCAAGAAGCTAATGAAGACTCGAAATGGCAAAAAGCAATGAAGGAGAAGATTAGATCGATTGAAAATAATAACTAACACATGGGATTTGACGGATCTTACAAAAGGACAACAATCCATAGGTGTGAAGTGGTTACAAAACAAAGCTAAATCGAAATGGTGAAATTGACAAGTATAAAGTCTGACTAGTCGCAAAAAATTGGTATTGACTACATGGAAGTGTTTGCTCCAGTGACCAGCTAGACAGTATTCAGTTAGTACTCTCCATGGCTACTCAAAATTCTTGGAAGATATCATAGTTAGATGAGAAGCCGACTTTTTTGCATGGTGAGTTGCAAGAAGAAGTGTGTGTTGATCAACCGCTTGGATATGTGAAGCACGGCAATGAGAAAAAGTTATATAAATTGAAGAAAACATTATAAAGACTAAAACAAGCTCTAAGAGCTTGGTATAGTCGCATCAGATCATATTTTGCTAAAGATGGTTTTTCAAAATGCCCTTGTGACTTGTGAGCACACACTGTTTACAATACTAAGAACTAATGAAAAATTCTTTGTTGTTTATTTATATGTGGATGACTTGATATTTACTGGTAATGATGAATCCATGATTAATGAGATTTCAAGAAAAATATGATGTCTGAATTTGAAATGTCATATTTGGGTTTAATGCATTATTTTCTTGGGATTGAAGTGGTGCAATCATATGTTGGTGTGTTTATTTCACAAAGAAATATTCTCTTGAGATATTAAACATGTTTTGAATGAAGGATTGCAATCCAACTAGTACACCAATTGAGATTGGTTTGAAGCTTAATTATGAGAGCCGATCGAGAGAAGTCACTCTTTACAAGCAAATAGTCGGCAGCTTAATGTATCTAACTTCAACTTGGCCTGATATCATACATTAGGTCAGTTTAATTAGCCGATACATGGAGAATCCAACCAAAAATCACCTATTAATAGCAAAAAAAAAAATTCATTATATGAAAGGCACAACTGATTTTGGAATCTTGTAAAAAGCAGGTTTAAAAGAAAATATGTATGGCTTGTCTGACAATGATTATGCAGGAGATTGTGAGGATCGAGAGAGCAAATCTGGATTTGTATTTATGATGAGCTCTGGTCATCAAAAAAGTGACAAACTGTTACTTTGTCAACTACAGAGTCAGAATTTGCGGCAGCAACATGTTCAAGTCCAGCAATTTGGTTAAAAAGATAACTTGAAATGCTTCAATACCAGTAGGAAGGAGCAACAACAATATATTGTGATAATGTTTCGACAATTAAAATTTAAAAAAATCCAGTTCTTCGTGGAATGGCCAAGCATGTTAATGTTAAATATAATTTCTTATTCTACCGCTTTCACTCTTGTACACACTTGTTTTCTATTGATTTATGAACAATCAAGGCTTTAAACTCCTTCGTGTTAAAAAAATGGAGTTATGTGATAATTAATGATATTGATAATAATAGTTTCTTTTAATATTTCACAACAAAAATAATAGAAAATAACTCAACTGGTTTTTTGTAATTGAATTGGTTTAAACAAAATCCACAGGTTTTTTTTCGATATTTTATGGATCAATGACCATCCGGTTAATTAAATGACTTGGACCAGAATCACATCTAGTTCACCGGTTCTCCATTTAACCAATGGTTCGGTTCGGTCCGGTTTCAACATTCAACTAGATAATATGATGAAGAAAAAAACGAACCAGGCGATAAACCATAGGAATAATTGTATGGTGTTTTGGTTTCCTCAATCAATCTGGTTTCATACCATTTGGTATGACACAAGAACTCTTAGTCTTGATTCATCCTCGAGTTCAAAAAATGTAATGAAGATATACAATAATTTGACGTTACGCAGGAGGGAATAAATGATAGCAGACAACTATCCATTTTAGATTCATTTTCGTTCAAGGAAAAATAGTCCCAGCCCTCATTATTTTAAGTTATAATTTTAAAGAACTACCGCAACATTCAGACAAGTGTGTGAAAAAAATTGGTAAAATTTTTTTATTCGTATCATACAATCAACAACTGGCACATGAAAGGCAGCTCTTGAGCGGCCGTTAATCGAATAAATAAAAACCATCCATGACAAAACAAAAAGGGTATCTGGCAAGCTTCTATTAAATGAGAAGAGTACAGTGAAGAGTTACAGAAAGAAAGAAACTATAAGGATTTTCTTAGACCAGAGTTATAATAGGATCTCAATCTCAAAGAGTAAAATATCAACTGCCCAGAAATCACACTCCGATTCATTGCTCACATTCCCTCTTCAGGATTTTAAGGCTTACGAGGAAGTGGTGGAGAACTGCTGGTGCTGCTGCTACTGCCACTTCTTCCTCTTATTGCCCTGAAATGATGAAATAACACCAAATTGAGTCTGACAAATGTCGAAACACGCATCAAATGTTTTATAGATGTAACTGATTAAAGATCATCAAGGTCGAGTAAAATTATGACGGTTAATAAAGCGAAAACTGTACTTTTTAGGGCTGCGGCTCCTTGAAACCCTTCGTGGCACCTAACACAAATAAACAAAATGGAGCTTCGATAGAGACCAAACAGAAAAATAATGGGAAATAAAAAGGAAAAGTTACAAACCCTGCGTGGGCTAGGCGATGAAGAATATGACCGACGGCGTCTGGCTGGTGGTCCACGACCTCTGTTCATATGCAATAGCAATCACCACACAGTGACGTGTAATACAAATCATATCATACAGATGAAAGAAGCGAATAACGAAATAATTAACCACTAATGCAAATTTAGTTGCTCCTAGTCTTAGAAAGTGATCCTGCAGATCATTGTCTACTAAAATAATTGCCCTTCGCTCTTCGACAATCAGAAATAATTAACCAATAATGCAAATTTAGTGCTCCTAGTCTTAGAAAGTGATCCTGCAGATTATTGTTTTCTAAAATAATTGCCCTTTGCTCTTTAACAATCAGAATGAATTTTTTTCAAGCACAGCAAACAATACAAAAAAAATAAAGACGAACACCATAATTCTAACATATATGCTGTGAAATTACGGAATGAGAAAAAAATTGTCTATAACCTTCTAGGAGACATGGATCTTGATCTTGACCGAGCTGGCTTCCTTATAGGTGAACGACTACGTCGGCGGCCAACTGGAGACCTTCTAGGAGGACTTCGAGCATGCCTTGGAGACCTACAAACATAAAATCAATAGTGAAGAACAATAAATAATGCTGATAGATACAACGGTTGTGCACCAGGAAGGGATACCCAGGATTAGGTAAAATGGCAATGATTTCCTTTTTCTGTCTTTGCAAGACCCCATGAAAAATTCTTGAAATTGAGTCATTTAATTGAAGTAATATTAACAAACCAAAAAAAAGAATAGACAGCACATAGCATATATGATGGATCTTTGACAAATTACACAAGTTTGCATAATTTAGCATTAAAGGTCAAATCCTTCATCTAAAGGTTAAACTGGCATAAATAGTACAGGTGACTGCGAAAATGGGAAATAAATTTCAAGGAATAATCAACGGAAGTGCACTATGAAGCAAATTTTGAAGAACTATCTATAAGTCGAGCCCCAAGGTAAGTATTGTCCACTTGTGCTCTAAGTGGAATTATTTTAGTAATTCACAAGCTTTATGAATTGAATAGAAGGAAGATATTTGAAGTCCACGTCCATCCTCTTCCATAATCTGACAGAGCAAGTTTAAAAAGAAATTACAGAGCTTTTATTTTTTCTTTTATCTGATGCAAACAAACATCATGATGCAGTTGAAGTAAATCCGGATGTCCTGGAACTAAATGATTGCCTAGACTCATCTTCAATTGTTTAGGACGAGTCCACAAGCTCTCCCAATTGTAGTAAATTTTTGGCTATCCATGAAAGAGACACCCAGGGTTAAGTTTATTTTTTTGTTTAGCCAATACAGCTTCAAAAATTAACCGAAACCAAACCAAGCTATCTGAATAAACAGATTTTTTTACCTCAATTACCTATTTATGAAAATAATCAAACCAATTTAATGAACTAGTAAACAGAATTACTGAACTTTTGCTCACCCCCGAGTATACTTCTTTGGGTAGCTGGAAAGTCAGTAATACTGTAGTATTAATCAACCAATTTCTGAATAGATGATACCATCCAAAAAATGTGGTGTGTGTATTGACAAATATGCTAAGGATGGCACTAAGACCATCAGTCAACATACCGACGCCTAGGAGGAAGCGGAGAACGACGTCGAATAGGACTACCACGCACCCGTCGCGGAGAACCTCTATAAAGAGTAATACAATTCAGCAACTTCCATTGAGAAAAATATTTCAGGCAACACTTGAAAGATAAAATTTTGAAAACAGTACCTAGGAGGAGATCTAAGACGCCTCGGAGGTGAATTGGGTGAACGGCCTCTAACAGGGGATGTAGGCCTTCTCCTCGGAGGCGGTGAGTCACCTCTTCTATAAGGAGAATCAGCTCGACGACGAACTGGAGAGTCAGGCCGTCGACGGGGAGGAGGAAGGGGAGGAGAATCTGGCTCTCTTCTGGGAGAACCTCTTCGTGCCACAGGAGATCTTCTTCGAGGGGGAGAAAGGGGTTTTCGGCGGGGAGATGCTGAAAAAAACCAGTAAGATTTTGCTAAAACAAACACGCATAAATATCAAAAACAGGTATGGCAGGCTAACAAGCACAATAAAAGAGAGTATACATTCTCTCTGCCTCTTTGGTCCATCTTTGTCAGCATCTGCAGCAGTATCAGGTTTTGGAGCATCTCTCCTCGATGTGATAGCAGCAGCCTTAGGGGGCGAGGATGGCTTCTTTCGTTCAGGTAATGTAAATTTGGCTCGAACAACTTTTCCATCAATCTGGGCCTAAAAAATACAAGTGTAGCATATCATATAACAAGCCCCCAAGTAATGACAAGAATCATCCAATCGATTAAAAAACCTAAACAGAATCATACACCATCCATGTGTAATTGAGCTTTTTCGGCGTCTGCCCGAATCTTGAACTCAACGTATGCAAATCCTTTTGGAAGGTTAACCTGGAATTTAAAACATTAAAAAACAACAAGCATTAAAGGTTTCTGAGGGATCATTTGAAAGAGAATAGGAGACTTGGAAGGGAGGGGGTTCAACAACTTACAACATGATCGATTGCCAGTCGCACATTCACAACTTCGCCAAAGTTACCTGGAAAATATACCATGACATACTAAAAAAACTCCAGCCTCAAAACATTTGAAACAAACTACGAGCATAAATAGATTGGCTTTGATTGTCACTAGCTGGAAGATTTGCCATTCATAACAGTTCGTGTATGCCATAAGAAATGGAAGACGATCAAATATTCATCTTCTATAAGTAGAGATAGCACAATAACAATGTACCAAATATTTCTTTCAAATGGCTTTCATTCACATTCCTACTAAGTTGGTCAACATGTAGAACAAGAGATTCTGGAATTGGAGAAGCTTTCCTACAAAAGCAGGTCGTAAAGAATTTAGCATGAAAAACACTACATACACATATAACAAGCATACATGTCAAACTGCTATCAGAATTTTTTTTAAAAAAAAGAAGCAAAGAACAACTACAGAAACGTAGCAAGCAAATTTCACTAAATTCTTTAGATGCTCAAACTAATGAAGGTAATAAAAAAAAAGGAATAACAAATGCAAAACAACAAACACAAAGCAACAAAGTTATTATATGATCTAACCCTGAAAATGAAATAACAGAAGCCAAGTCCCCATAAGGTATCAGAGTTTTATGCCGAGATGAAATAATTTAGAAGTCTAAATGGAAAAAAAAAATCCAACTCACTGAATGATTTTGAATTTTGATCCTTTCTCACCATACAACAATTCTTACACATGGAAACGTGAAAAACAACAGAAAGCCCTGCCAATTTCAAAAGTCTTCAAATACAAAGAGCCTTTTAAAAGGAAATTTAGGTTAAAATGCATTGAGAACTTGCACAAGGATGGAAAAAAAAAAAAGCAAGTTCAATTTTTTTGTAAGATGTGACTTGGTTGTCTTAATTAAATAGAAAAGGATTAATAGAAAAGGAACATGTACGTGACGTGCAATGTTACAGCAAAACAGACAAGAAAATGACAACATAACTTCAACTTAATTGATATGAACAATAAAATGTACCTTGGAGGTGGGGAAGCTTTCTTAGCAAGCAATGGTGGTGGCGGCGGTGGTAAGCGGCCTCGTTTAGCTCCTTCAGCAGGGCTAAGCAAAACCAAATTGGAAGGAAAAGTGAGTAATATGTCATGTGTGCTGAATTGCACAATTCAACCATATATCTCAGTAGATAAACATGTTAAAACATGGAGCCAATGCTCTAGCATGGTAAACTTTCATATGTCCAATATGAGTTTGGGTGGTGTAAACAATCCCTTGAACCCAGTGTTCCTTCACAGACGCAAGTGAAAAATTAACTTTATTTTCGGTCTTCACTGGTCGATTAACAAAAAACGGAGCTATAAACAAGTACAATCCGGAATATATGCTGCTTTGAAAAAATCGAGAAACTGGACCCAAGCCCATCCCCAAGATAAGCTTATATACTCCTCGAACCCACAACTCGAATATGAAAATTCAAGCATTCAAAAATACCCATTACTTAATGGCAAGGTCTCATCATCTACCAAGCTCAATTTTTGTATATTCAGGTAAAAGATAGAAAAAAACTAGGATTTCGTACTGTAGGAGAAGAAATTCACCTCTTCCGGGGAGGAACAGGGCTACGGCTACGAGAACTGCCGCTGCGGGAACGAGAGGAAGATGAGGAGAAAGATTTAGAGCGCGACCTCGAACTGGAGCGTGAGTCTGAGCCGGAGTAAGAGCGCGAGCGGGAGGAAGAGCCTGACCTCGAGCGGGACGAAGAGCGAGGGGCGGCCTCGGGCGGGTTTTGCCATTGGATTTGGCAACTACACTGTAGAACACTCCGATAAACCCTAACCTAGATAGAAAATAGAAAATAGAAATGGAGTCCTCTTTGCGGGGAAAATAGGAAATCGGGAGTCTCGTACATATTAATTCAAAAGATTTGAATGGGAGCATGTGTATTTTATGTCTGTAAAAGTTAAAATTCAGTTTATTGATAACAATATAGAGATGTGGGGTGGGGGCGGGGGGCGACTTTGTTATTCCCGTCTCCAAATTTCATAATCACTCTCATACTTGTTCTGATCTCTATTTTTTCGTATTCGAGGAATCCCCAAACCCGAAACTTTGGAGATCAACTTCTTATCCCCGCCCCCATCCTCGTTTCAAAAATATTAATGTGGCAAGACGATGACGGATTCGGAGATTTTCTCAAACCAAAACTTATTATTATACTAGACATCGAGGCACACACGTTGTGTGTGTCATGAATATATGATGTTAATATATTAAACCTTCATGAGTTTACCTCACATGATATAGGTGTTGATCATAAAAAATAATATTCTTTTGAAGCAGCATCTCATGTGAAATAATAATAAATTTCAATGTAAAAGAAGTAAACAAATAGTTAAAAAATTGTCTAAAAAATATGAGAATATCATCAAACTAAAATTTATTGAATATAAAAACCTAAAATTTGTCTTCTGCATTCACCTAATAAATTGAAAAAAAAAATTCAAGTTGTAGATATATTTAAGCATTTTATGCATAAGCTAAAACCTCTCTGGTCAAGCGTAATAAGAAAATATTCATTTTATCGAATCATACCATGGTTCAACCTAAACATACAAAATAAATAGAAAAATCTATTAAAGCGTGCTATAAAAAATTGATATGACAGAACAAAGTAGAAATTGACAAACTTCCTTTTTTTCCCCAAAAAACCGAAATATTGTAAGTAGATAACTTGACAAAGAGGAAGAATACAAATTGTAGCAATAGTGGCAGAATGTAAAGTTAAGACAAACAATTATTAAATTAACTTTGCTACAATCAAATCATGGTCGGAATACACATAATATGTTTTGCTTAAGTTGAAATAGAAATAAACAAATTAAGTAGATAGAACAATGGAAATAATAAATTTTCAAAACCATGCTAAGGTAGAGTTTATTACTGTAATATAAAAAATTTTAAAAACCTGCGGCTTGGTTATTTATGGATATTATTGGTCGGATTCCTGCCTCAATCATACGTGCTCTTCATGTATGAATCTTCGTATTTAAATACATATGCAGCAAAGATTCAAATATGTCAGATAAGTAAAGATGCAAATGTGGCATATAAAAGTTCAGATTTTGACACTAGAACTCTGCTAGATCTTAAAACATTTGAGTTTAAAATCTACCAACCAAAATGTAAATTTGTCTGTAAAGATTATAATAAAAAAAATATTTAAGAAGCCCTAATATAATGATTTAATGAATCTATTGAGAATATGTGAGATATTAGATCATAAGATCTTGAAGATCGTAAAAAATATATTATCTCACCTGCAAGATCAAAAAGAACAAACGAATTTGATATGACCACTAATATAAAGCAACATAATAAATCATAGACCATAAACTAATTCATTGTTAAAAACAAACCAGATGAAGATGGGGACGAGTAGATTTAATCCATTGAATTCAGTATGCAATTTATACAAATACTTTGTTTGCAACCAGTGTCCTTCAGCTTTTGAGAAAAAAACACAAAGGCAATTCATAATCAGCAAAAAAATTCAACTTAAACCAAAAATAAAAAAATCATAAATAATATATTTATCCATGAGGCACTACCCAAGTATTTGATTCAATAAATATGGAAAGTATAGTAGCAATGCAAAAAATGGTTATTCGTGAGGCGTGATAAAATAGAGGATGAGAAATAGATAATCATGAGCATAGATAAAAACATGGACATAATATACCAGAATTACATCGATATACATTGAAGAAATTTGATGGAAAAAGATGGTGACATGTTTTAATTGGATAAACTATTGTAGAAATATGAAAAAGATTTTAGACGAGAGGTTAGTCTCATACAAATCATATTTTTTATTCAAAATACAAATTTTGTTTTTTTTTTAAATGTAAAATACAATAAGTCTCAAATATTATATCATCATAATATTATAAATTATTTTGTTGCAACATGAGAATTTCAACAGCGAAAACAACGTCGGGAATGAACATGAAAATCGTGTAACAAATGATACATGGATGCCGTGTGCTACACATTCCAAACAATATACACGAAGTAAAACACCAAAGTGGAAGCAAAAGAAGAAAAACATACAGATACAATACCTCTTTGTGATAAAGAATCTTTGGCTTGAAAAAATGCACACCTTACCTACAGTACAACCATTAGCATTGATTAGCTAAATATATACCTCAGTTATAGCATTATATCACCAAAAAGAAAAATTAAAGATTACCAACCTTATTTTGGAAGCTTGAATAAAAAAAATACATAATGACAACATTATATTCTAGATGCAAATCAAAATTTGACAAAATAAGTTTAAAATCAAATGAGGGTCGTAGTTGTCTAACAATTTGTAAATGAAAAAGCTCACACATCTCATACCTCAAAACAAAACACCAAAAACAAATAAAATCATTATATTAGCGTAGTAGTATTTTTTTGTTGAATATTACATTCATGTATTGAGAAGGCATCAAAGAACATTGAGTTACGAATCCAAACCGAAAATGTGGCAAAATCACAAAAGAATAAAAATTCTAATGTGTGAATGTTGAACCCCGTATCCCATTCTCAAAATAAAAAGAACAAAAACTTTACATTATTTGACGAAATGGCTTGAATACCAAAAAGATAATTAAGATATTATTTAGAACTTGTTTGAAGCTTGTTTTTTTATTTTTAATTTTTTATTTTGTAAAATTTCAAAGGGAACGACGATTCTACAACTTCTCGTCTTTTTTTATTTAATTCAATTATTTTTGTTTCAACTGGTTGAATGAAAAACAATGAGTAAAAGGGAATTTTGGAACAAACAGAGCATATAAATCATATGAACTTCAACACATCAAGGAACACAGAAAATAGACATTTTTTTAACAAAATTGATTTTTTGTTTTGGTTGGGGGTGCATTATGAGCCCATGTGTTGAATATGCCTAACAAACACACGCAGGATGTAACTTCACCTTCAACAGTCGGCCATGAAGTTCCGATTCATTAAGAAGTATAGCTTGTTCAACAGCTTCTGATTCAAGAAACTCAACACATGCATATCCCTTCGGTTGCCCAAACTTGTTATTCCGTATAGTTACTCTATTCACAGTCCCACGTGATTGGAAAAGCTCCTGAACTTAGCATAAAAAAAATAAGAGGAAAGAAGAATCGACCAAAAAAACAATAGAGCTCATAATGAGTATGTGTTGAACCCTGTTATAGCTGAAGCAGGCTATACAACATACTTAGATGGGACAAATCCAGTCACAAAACTGCTGTTGGGTAACAGGTAAGGAGTGAGGCAATATCGTGCAATGCAAAAAAACTCAGAAGTGGTTGTAGTTAGAGACAACTTTCGGATGACTAAACATAGAAAAAGATGTATTTGATCATATAAATCCTGCAGAATAAATGTTTTGCACCGTTGACACACATACCCCTATTAATTAATGACTTCATATATAAGAAAACTTCTCTTACATATAAGCACATAATAACAACCAATTTTGATTATGCGTACATATATTTTGCTTGAAACAAAATTATGTCTAGCAGCCATAACAACCAATTTGTTTCAGTAACATACAAAATCTAGCAGCCATAACAACCAATTTTGTTTAATTCGAACGTGCCGTTTCAACCCGACATTAAACGCAATTTGATATAATGAGAACCGAAATTCAACCAAAAAATAGATTACCTCAAACAAATTCGACATTGAAATTTCAGTATTGAAATGCGGAACTCGAAACGAATAACAATCATATCGGTTGAGAGCGGTCGAGAAGAAGATATTTGCGAACTTACCACAGGACACTTATGATTTCTTGGTCGAAAAAGTGAATTTGAACCGATAGACAGGACATCAATGAATTTGGTGTTGGGTTTGTCGAGGCTTCAACCGAGAATATGTTGGAGGAGATCGTGCGGAGGGAAGCGGAATCTATGAAGGTAAAGCAACAATATCTCAGAGAATTGTGCAGAGTCGGTGTGAGGGGGAATCTGAAGGTAAAGCAAGCATATGAGAGAATCGTGCAGAGTCTGTGTGGAACGGTTTTGTTGGGGTTGTGGAGTGACTTTGAGAGATAAAAATATCATTGAGGTGAAGCAAAAGGGCAAAACGGGAAAAAAAAACTTGGTGTCCGCAAGATCAGTTTCTATGAGCAGTCTAAGCTTTAATAAAATAGTAGAGATATTATTATTAGTGATATTATTATTAATATTTTAAAAAATAATATTATTATAATTATATTATTATAAAAAATGTTAAAACTCATGGTTATAATTATACTCCTGGCACAGAAGTCATATGTATCTGTTATCGTATTTATTATAAGCCATTATTTACATTGAATCCTATGTGTAAAAGAATAGATAAAAAATTAAATGAAACTATTCTTATAGAAACTAATTTTAATAGATCTAATATTACAACCCGTAGATCTATAAAATGGGAAGAAATTGAATTTCCAGAAAACTGGATAATTGAACAAGCTGTTCCTAGAAATCCTATAATAAATAGGGATTTACAACAAGTTATTCAGAATAATGAAGTATCTGTTCAAATACAGTTTAATAATGAACAAAGAAGATTATTGTCATCTTCTATCTATACTAGATCAAGATCTAGTCATTCTTTTATTTCGCCTTTAGATTATTTGGTGGATATTCCTCAAACTTCTAGAGCTTCTACTTCTCAGATAAGAGAAGATTTTGAGTCTCCTGTACAAGATACAGTAGATGAATTAATTATTAATCAGAATAATATTGTGCATAAAAGTAACTTTCAAAAAGTTAGAGAAACTGATACAGTTTCAGAAATGAATTTTAGTATTTAATGGATAGTAAAACTAAAATTGATTTTACTAAAGGATCTCTTGCTAGAGCAAGGATCAATGCAGAATTTTATTTACCCAAATGGGAATCTTTCAGAAATTGGTACTTTAAAAGTTTTTCTGAAAATGAGTTTGATTATATTGTTGCGGAATTTTATAAATATTGTGAAAACCAGAATAAATTGATTCATTTTGTTCCTTGGTTTTTTAAAACATTTATTATAGATTATATTTCTATTCTTGAAAGAAATTATAAACTTTCTACAGGACAGATTCAAAAATCTGTTTATCCTCCTCAACAATCTTTTATTATAGAAAAGAATAATAAAATTTTAAATTTTACTGCTTTTTCAAAATTATTTGAAAATGATATGTTACAGATAACTGTTAAACATATTAATCAGATAATTGAAAAACAGAATTATACAAATTTGTATCTTACGATAATAGGAGAAGAGATAGTTTCTCTTAAGGACCGTATTGATAAAATAATTCTTGCTATTAATCAAATTAAACCAGATGTTCATATTCAAACTAAAGAAGAAGAAATTAATATTGTTTCTATTGTTACTTCTTCTATTCAATCCCCTCCAGATATCAAGAATTTTAAATTTAAATATTCTGTTTCTGATATAGAAAAATTATTATAAGAAAAATTGAAAAATCTGAATTTGAATACTCTTAATGAAGAGTTTGATAATGATAATGATCATTCTGAAGAAGAGATTAATAAAATTAAATGGGCAGATAGACCTACCCAAAATAAATATTATTATAATAAACCTACTCCCATGGATGTTCTTATTGAAGAACAAGAATATATATTTGCTAATAGTTATAATGGGAAAAGTATTTATGAATGGAATATTGATGGTTTTAGTGATAAGCAAATTTATAATACTGCTCACAGAATGCTTATGTATAGTACTGTGTGTAAAACTTCAGGCAATACTGATAAAAATATTGCTAAGATGATTATATCAGGTTTTACTGGCCAACTTAAAGGTTGGTGGGATAACTATTTAAATCAATTCCAAAAGGAAGATATTATTAATTCTATTAAGATAGAGAATAATATTCAATCAGAAAATGTTGTTTATTCATTAATAATGACTATGATTGAACATTTTACTGGAAAATTCACTGATGATAGTGAAAAGATTCGTACTTTATTTAGTAATCTAAAATGTAAAACACTTACTGATTTTAGATGGTATAAAGATACCTTTTTATCTCGTATATATGAGATACCAGATTGTAATAATAGTTTCTGGAAAGCTAAATTTATAGATGGTTTACCTTTTCTATTTGCTGAAAGAATTAGAAAAGTATTAAGAAAAGATGAGATTAATATTCCATATGATAATTATACTTATGGAAATTTAATTAATACTTGCATTAAAGAGGGTTTAGCTCTCTGTAATGAATTAAAATTAAATAATCAAATTAAAAGACAGAATTTACTTGAGAAAAAACAATTAGGTAAATTTTGTGATCAATTTGGTATGGACTTACCTAATACAGGTAAGAAGAAAATTAAAGAAAAAGATGAAAAACTTTATAGAAAGAAAAGACATTTGTCTGATAGACAAATAGATAAAAAGAAGAAAAGAAAAGAAAGCCGTGATTTACGGAGAGAAGAAAATTATAAAAACAAAAACAAATTAATAATTTGTAGAAAATGTAAAAAGCTAGGTCATTATGCTAATCAATGTTGGGCTAAAAACAAAATTAATAATTTAGATATAGATGATAATCTAAAAGAAACATTATTTAAAATAATAATGGATTCGAATAATAATTCTGACAGTGAATCTGAGAATTCTTCAGAATCTTATATTTCAGAAGAAATAATAGATAGTGAATCAGATATTTCTGATAATGAATGTAATAATTGTATACAAGAAAAATCTTGTATAAATCATATAGAAGATAAAAATGATGAATTTTATAAATTAATGTCTCAATTCAATGATTTAAACATTAATGTGTTAACTAATAATAATATTTTAGAATTCCTTAAAATGATTAAGGATCCAGTATTAAAATCCACAATTATTGATCAAATGGAGAATACTGCTTCAACTAGTAATAATAATAATAATAACATTCTTGTTAAACAAGAACAAGCTTATTCTATGAAAGAAGTTAAAAATCTTCTTCAACAGAAATATAGTAAACAGAATCCAGTTACTATACAGGATTTAGTTAAAGAAATAGAAAATCTTAAAGAACAAGTAAAGATTTTACAACACAATAATAATAGTTTAAATTATCGTGTTTCAATCATTGAAACTAATAATAATAATTCAGTTAATAATTCTGATAGTTTTGATAATCTACAAGATATTTCTTTTCCTGATCCAGATAAAAAACATTTATCTGTTTTAAGCATGATTATATCTCAAAAATGGTATACCAATATAACTTTATTAATTGATAATTCTTATAAAAAGAATTTCATTGCTATGATTGATAGTGGTGCAGACTTAAATGTTATACAGGAAGGATTAATTCCTACGAAATATTTTCATAAAACCACTCATTCTCTCTCTCATGCAGGAGGAGAACCATTAGAAATAAATTATAAATTACCAAAGGTTTATATTTGCAAAGATAAAAACTGTATTCAAACCAGTTTTTTATTAGCAAAAGATATTTCTAGCCAACTTATACTTGGTCTTCCTTTTATTTAGCAAATTTATCCTTTAACTTATGTTGATGAAACAGGTATTATAGGTACTTTTCAAGGTAATCCTATTTCCTTTAAGTTCATAACTAAACCCGTTCATAGAATTCTTAATGAATTACAAGAAAAGATTGATAGGAAAACTTTTCAGATTAATTCTTTAAAAGAAGAAGTTAATATATTAACTATAGATGATAAATTACAGAATCCTAAATTACAGGAGAAAATCAAACTTATTTATAATAAGTTCTCATTAGAAATATGTAATGATCTTCCAAATGCTTTTTGGAATAGAAAGAAGCATATTATCTCTCTCCCATATGAAGAGAATTTTGATGAAAAAAATATTCCTACCAAGGCTCGTCCTTGTCAAATGAATTCTGAATATTTAGAATTATGTAAGAATGAAATTCATTCTTTATTAGAAAAAGGTTTGATAAAGCCTTCTCAATCTCCTTGGTCATGTACTGCTTTTTATGTTAATAAACATTCTGAACAGGAAAGAGGTGTTCCAAGATTAGTCATAAATTATAAACTTCTTAATAAGGTTCTAAAATGGATTAGGCATCATATTCCTAATAAAAAAGATTTATTAGATAGACTTGTTAATGCTATCATATTTTCAAAATTTGATTTAAAATCAGGATTTTGGCAGATTCAGGTAAAAGAATCTGATAGATATAAAACTGCTTTTAATGTTCCAATAGGACATTATGAATGGACAGTAATGTCATTTGGCCTTAAAAATGCCCCTTCTGAATTTCAACAAATTATGAATGATATTTTTTATAATTACAGCAATTTTATAATTGTTTATATTGATGATATCTTAGTATTTTCTAATGATATTGAAATACATTTTAAACATTTAGATATGTTTAAAAATATTGTTATTCAAAATGGACTTGTTATCTCAAAATCTAAAATGATTTTATTTCAAACTAATATTAGATTTCTTGGTCATATGATTGAGAAAGGAAAAATAATTCATATACAGAGAAGTATAGAATTTGGTTCAAAATTTCCTGATATTATAACTGATAAAACTCAGTTACAAAGATTTTTAGGAAGTTTAAATTATATTTCTCCTTATATTAAAGATCTTACTAAAGATTCTGCTATCTTATATGATAGATTAAAGAAAAATCCTTTACCTTGGTCTGAAAGACATACAATAGCTGTTAGAAATATTAAGGAAAAGGTTAAAAACCTTCCTTGTCTTATGCTTGCTAATCCCCAATGGGATAAAATTGTGGAAACAGATGCTTCAGATATAGGCTTTAGAGGAATCTTAAAACAAAAAGATCCCCAAAATAAACAAGAATATCTTATTAGAATAATGCCCAGAAAAATTACTCTACAGTAGCAAAAGAAATCTTAGCTATTGTCAGATGTATTTTAAAATTTCAAGATGATTTATATAATCAAAAGTTTATTATAAAAACTGATTGCAAATCTGCAAAATTTATGTTTAATAAAGATTTTAAACATGATGTTTCTAAACAAATGTTTGCAAGATGGCAAGCTCATTTAGCTCCTTTTGATTTTGAAATCATTTATAAGAAAGGTGAAGATAATCACTTGACAGATTTTTTAACTCGAGAATATTTATCCTAATGTTTTTATCTACATATATGTATTCCCGAGGAAGAGGAGAGTCCTCTTATAGAGGGCGAGGAGGTAGGGGAAAACCCCCTAATATCATTGCACAGCATGGAAAACAGAGGCTTATAGCCCAAAACTTATCCAGTTCATCAGCCAGTAATACTGAGCAAAATAATGAGTTATACAATGAATTTCAAGAATTCTTGAAACAAAAGAGAAGTAATACAGATTCTCAATCTTCAGCATCATATGCTAATATCATAAAAGATGATGATAATGATTCAGCTCTATATACAGAGACAAAACATCGAGAATTGATTCTTCTTATAGAAGAAAAAGATACTCAATGGGGAAAAAACTCCATGGACTATCATGGAAAGATATCTAACCAATACATCATATGTATATGGTTCCTACAAGCAAAGAGGATTTTATGAAAATCTTCTGATATCTACAAAAAGTGTTGACATAACTCACTTTTCAGTAATACTCAGCAGAAAGGAAGTTATAACTTCTCAAAGTTTATCATCAAGAAGATTATATCTATTGAAGAATGGGGTATATCTCCATTAGTTGAAAAGAATTTTATTCTGAAAATCATAAAATGAGTTTTAAATTCAATTTTTGGGATTATATTGAAAGTTTTAATAAAACCTTGTTTTATGAAAATGAAAAAAGAAAACATACTTGGTTTTTAAAGATTTGTGAAAATGTTTTTCACTATCCAGTTCCAAATTGGTTTTTAATATGGTGGAAGATATTTGGTCCATCTGCAAAGATTTTGCCAGAGATTTTTATAAAACCCATGAATACTTGGTTAAATGTTTTTCCAAGTATTAAAAAATCATTTTCTGAACATTGGATCGATGGTAAGACTATATGTCTATTTTTCATGGAATTTGGTATCCCATGGATCTGGAAATGGCAGTCAGAATTCGGTTACACTGACGAAGGTATCCCTTGCATATGGAGGGTCAGTTCCACAAAATTCTGGGACAAATTATTGAGAGATGATCCAGAAACTGGAAAACCATATGGTTATGAAACTCTTCATCAAATGGAAGAAAAAATTTCTTTATATCAGCAAGAAATTAATAATCAACAAGAAAAGGAGAAAGCCTCTATGAGTCCTTTCAAGATTCTTACTCAGAAATATTCTGAAATATATTCAAAAGAAAAAATGATTGAGATCTATATTGAAGAAATGAAAAAAGATCTTTTCCAGAATATTGGAGGTTCTGATTCCAAATCAGATAAATCTATGACGTCTGAATCTAGTGAAAATCAATTTATTCATCTAATGAAGATGCAAGATGCTCAAGACCCTGAGGATGATATTCCTCAATTTTCTCAGATTGATGACATTTTTGAGAATTTGAAAAATTCTTTAAAAGACAATATTAAAGATGCTTAAAATCATCAGAAGAAGAATCTACAGTTGGTAGAATATCACATCTCATCATGGCATATCGTGACAAAAAGTGGGTGGCATATCACTTTTACTTTTTTGAATTTTGTAATCATGTTACTATTTGCTTTAATAAAGCATTACTGTTTTTATTTTAAGATGGAATCCTGGGGTTTGATGTCCGGCTCTTCTATCTATAAATAGGTTCATTCTGTGTCTTTAGAAGGACACGGTTGAGTTTGCTCCCCTCTATTCTCTCTTGTAAAAAACCCTTCTGAAGTTTATCAATAAAAGTTTGCAGTTTTGGTAACAACTTTGTAAGTTCTTACTGTTTTTATTTTCTGTTTTTATTTACTGTTTTTTATATTTTTATTTTCATAAGTTTAGCCTGAATGACAGGCTCTAAAGTATTCGTGCTAAATTATTACCTTACTATGACATGATCTATATTTATTTGTTCTTGAGATCAGATTGAGATAATAAAAGATCTATTTAAATTTTTGGAATTCAATGTAATATAAGAGTCTTTGGTTAGAACATAAGGTAAAGAGATGAACCAGGAAATGGTAAACACAAGGTTCGAGTTTAACCAGGAAAAATAAATTCATGTTGTAGCCCTTTAGCCTGCTTAGCCGAGAGATGGCGTTTAAGGCGTTCATGGGTGATTTTTTATGAATTTATGATTCTGAGGTGGACCTCGGTAAAATCCTCTGTTGTTTAATTTCTTTGGTATATCTTTTATAAATTCCTTTTATGTTTTGTAAAAGTTCCAAATATGAATCTTATATTCATTTTATTCTGGGATTTAAATTCTTCCTTTTCTTAGCTCAATAAGAGTTGAAGATGGTATATAGGCTGGAAACCAATAACCTCCATGTGTGCGAAAGCCACTAAGAAAAAGTTTGGTGTAACAACGCCACGTATCAGATTCCTCATCTTGATCCCAAGCCCCAGATGATGAGCCAGACTAGATTGAATTATTCCCATAATGGATTGTTTCAATTCAAATTTCTATCATCTCTTAAAGCTGCTATGAAGCTTTCTGGTAGTCCTTCTAATGTTAAAGGTCTAAAAGCTATTTGAATTAAACCTATATGCATGAATCTGTAATTTTTCCTATAAGGCAAAATATCTTTATTGTTTAACAATCTAATAACCATTTCATTATCATGAAGAGGTACTGATGATTCTGTAGTTTTAACTACTTGTTTAAAACCAATTTTTTCAAAGGTTCCTAACTTATAGATCATTTTAGATTCTATCTTAGGAATAGTCCATTTATTCAATAAATCTAAATTATCAGGTAAATCATATTCTTCATTCAAACTGTTTTGAACAGTTTCTTTAAAACCGAAAATATTCATTTGAATAAAAAGTGCTAAATTATTATCCAGACTATTTCCATGGCTCTGATACCATCTGGGCTTGGGATCAAGATGAGGAATCTGATACGTGGCGTTGTTACACCAAACTTTTCCTTAGTGGCTTTCGCACACATGGAGTTATATTATTTATATTAATAATAATATTATTCTATTATTGATATTATTTTCGGAGCGAGTTCCGTTATGGAGATAGTAATCTCATATCCGCACCGAACTACATCGGGGATTTAAAAATTCCCCGAACCCAAACCCGAAAAAATCGGGGATCCCCATCTTCGTTTCGGGTTTTTCCCGTGGGCCCCAAACCTGTGGGGAAAGTTGTCATCTCTATAACAATATAATTATGGGATAATTAAAATATAATTTAATAAAAAAAAGTAACACATAATTTTTTCAAAACATTAAAAAAAATTACATGAACTAACCGTTAAGTTTCTTGGGTCGTTCTTCAGTCTTGTCAATATTTTTCCATTTTTGAAATCCATCACATTCGAGAAAAACATCATTTGTGATTGTTCTTCATTACCACTGAAGCTCCATTTCTGAGTCGAATGTGAAAGACCCCCAATTTGAACTATTTACAGCGAAATAAATGAAGAGAAAATTTTTCAAAATTGAGTTCGAAGAGAAGACATTGAGAGATCATGTATTGGTACAACCTCAAAAATTTCAATTTGTTGATCTTATTACAATAAATTTATATTTTGAAATTCGTTGATGTTCTAAAACTCGTCTCCCAGATTTTCAAAAATTGAGAAAAACCTAGCATTTTGGGATTTTAGGTCGTGTTTTGATGAATCTGGGTCAACCTCGACCCAGGCATATAAACTCGACCCTACTATATTAAAAATTGGGTCATCTAGGTCGTGCTTGACACGACCCAGTTTTTAATATCAGTTTTAGTTGGGTCAAATTTATATGTCTGGGTGGAGCTCGACCCAGACGAACCAGTTTTTAATATCAGTTTTAGTTGAGTCGAGTTTATGTGTCTGGGTCGAGCTTGACCCAAACTGCCTAGATTGAAAAACTAGACCCAAAATTTTCAATTTTTCCATGCAAAATAATAATTTCTTGTGGTTTTGTGCAGATTTATTTCCCCACCAAACTTGAAAAAAATCAGTTTTATGAGTGCAAACTGACATTGGGTTCTCATTACACTGAGGTGTCTGATAAAATATGTTATTTTTAAATGAAAATGAGTTGGAGCAGTTGGCCCAACAAACTCAATTCGGTAATTTAATTAGATTTGCGAAAGATTATATAAATTCGAATAAAATTTTGTGGTTTTTGAATAAGTAGACATGCCTATAATAGTGACAGTGGTGAATTTTGGATGTTGTATGTTTTTCGTTGTTAGAGTATTGTTTGATCACGGGCCTCAATTTCTCTAAAGTTTATCCCTCGATATCTGAAGAAGATGGATTTATGCTTGGGAATTTTAGTGGGAGATCAAGCCTATGTTTGGGTGATATGAAGGCTAAGATTGATGAATACGAAAATGGTGGAGGTGAAGAAGTGAATTTTGAGAAATTGAAATGTAAGGTCTAAAATGCGATAACGTAATCCAACTGCATGCAAATCTAGGAAAAATAAGAAATTAAATTATTTTAATTGCATGAATTCAAGGTGATAGGTATTTTTACATGTTTAAAATATAGTTTTCTATTAGAATGCATAAAACTGTGTTTTTAAGGGTTATTCGAGATTCGATCGAGGGACGAAGACCAGAGACCTGTAAAGAGAAAATATTTTTATTATATGATTAATTTTAATTATTTAATATTTGTATATTTTAAATGAGAATTTCAAAAATTATGCTTTTTGAGGTGTTTTTATATATCGAGTCATATTTTAAACCGATAATCGATTTTTGACGAAAATAGAACTTTTTGGGAATTCAGCTAATATTTTCGAAAACTTTCCTAAACGAAATATTTTACCTACATTATAATGAACCTATTATACTAAGGTTATTGGGCCTAACCTCCTACCCAATTATTTATATTAACTTGATGTTTCCTAAGCCCTAATTTCACTCAAACTCACGCATCACGTCCTAGAAACACTAGGACTCTACCCTAATAGCCAAACACCACACACACACTCACGTTTTGAAGATTTGCACGTCGGTTTTGAAGATTTAAAACGCAGCAAGGTCTCATCCTCCGTCTCTCCACCAACGTCCCTTGCGTCAAGGATTGTTTTTCTTACGTGAAACATGCAAAGACACGCCTTGATCTTCCTTCACTCATCATTCATACCATATTAAGTGTATGAAAATTATGTTATCCTCTAAGTTATTTTCGTTTTTATGGCTTGTACATGATAAAAATTGAGTTTTCATGCTTTTAAATTCATGTTGATGATACACAAAGAGGCTTCCATGGTAGGGACATCAAAAGTGACGAATTTCAGTGTGTTTAAGAGTCCTTAGGGTCCACGGTTCAGGGCTGGTTGAAGCAAGGCTAGGGCTACACAATTTTTGGGTTGAGGGTAAATGGGGTTTCAGTTTTTTGGTCCTTAAAGGGTGCGGCTGCTAGCTGATGTTAAGTCACGTCCATGGGTCCAAAGGGGGGTCGAGTCATGGCCTAGATGGGTTGAGGGAAGGCTGGTGCAAGGAGGAAGGTCGTAGGTTGAATCTTTGGTTGCGCGAGTCTTGTGGTTGACGGGTTGAGGTTATGATCCTAGCAAGGTCATCTAGAGTCGGTTAAAGGCTAGGAATGAAGGAAAGCTTGAATTGTTAAGGTTAGGGTTTGGTTGATTAAGGGCAGAAAATTCAGAAGCTTGCTAGGTGGTTTCTATGAGTTTTAATTGGTTTGATTTGGGTTGAAAAAGGGTTATTTAGGATCTAATAAGCTATGGTTCAAGTTTAGTTAAGTTTCGAGTCGATTCGGTTAAAACGAGACGTAGGTTCAAGTTTTAAACGAATTGAGAAATTAGTCGAGAAGCTTAAGTTTACGTCTAAGAAATGCTTATGGGTGTATTTTAAAGGTGTTATATTAAGTTTGGATGGATTCGGTTCGTCGTTTGGGTAAATTGGGAAAGTTAGAGTTTCAGAGGCAAAACGGTCATTTCACACGTCCTGACAGTGCCCTGAATGCTGTAATGAATGTTAAAATGTTTATTTTGAAATATTATGAAATTTTAATATAGAAAACGATAAGGCTAAAAGACGTGTTGCATGATTGGTTTAAAAGAAAAATGATATCTATGCATGAATTTTTATAAGTGATGATATAATGAAAGGTTTGAAGGAGGTGACTTGATTGTGATTAAAAAATATATGATGAAAGGAAAAGATTTTAAGTTATGCATATTCATGATAAAGCTATTTTATTAAAAGTATTTTCACTTTTTCATGTGAACATATACGTACTACTTGTTATTACGGTTAAGGTTTGCTGAGTCAATAGACTCACTAGGTGTGAATGATGCAGGTGAGAATGTTTATGATGATATAGGAGGACTTAATGGTTGAACTGGCTATACTGATGGTGCACATAGTCCGATGACCATTGCTAGTTTTTTCGCACTATTATAATTTAAGAGTACTTTAAATATTTTATGACTTTTATGTTTTGGAGTTGTTTTGAGAGGATTTAAGAGTATATGATATTTTTGAAAAAAAATGCTAGTTTCAGGTTTGGTTTTACGATTTTATGTTTTGCTCTACGTTTTTTGATTTCCAAATAATTAGTTGGTGAATTTATTTTAAATAGTGCAAAGTATATTTATATATGTATGGTGTTCAGCCGAAAGTTTAAAAGGAAGAAAACAAAAATTCTAGTATATTTAAAAAAAAACAAGTTAGAGACGTTTCATGAAACTATCCAGCCTTTATTTTGTGACAGCTGTACTGGGTCCTCAACGTAAAATAAAACATGAATCGGTAGACCCAGAGTAAATTATGTTAGTTGATGAGTTGGATAGTTACATGGGGTAGATTAACTTCTGAAGAAGCAGTTTATGCGTTGCGAAAAGACCTCGAATGCAAGTTTATAGATTATAAAAAAATGGTGGACCGACGTAAGAATGATCCGGACTTTAGTGGATTTGGTAGCTTTCATATTACATGTGTTATTCATCATTTGCAGGTAAATAAATATTGTATGTTTTTTAAAAAATTATTTCCAAGATCGAAATCATACTATTATACTTGTGTTATGTGTTTTTGCTAGATTTTGGCATATGAATGTTTTCTATCTATTTGAAACATTTGTTACCCATAGATAGGGTGCCAAATTTCTCGATAACTCACATGTGTCATTGGGTGACAAAGAAATTGAATAAGAATCATTTCCCTTCGATGTATGATGTCACCAAGTCATTTAGTAGTGTCATGGACAAGGTAAGGACAAAGAATCCAAATTTACTTTTGTATTAGTTAATATATTCTTTGTAGCTAATGTTAAAAAATAATGTTGTCAGTGCACTATTTGTCTTGTAATTTTGTTGATTCTACTTCTGATGTTGTGACCATCCGCATCACGGAGTTGATGAGTCGGGGTGTGATAGGATCGGTTAAAACATTTAGAGTGTTTAGAAAGTGGGTTAAATAAATACTCGGGCTTTTTGAAATTTTTTGAGTGTGAATCAATCTTTTATTTGACTCATTCTGAAATCTTGTTTGTCGATATAAATCAGTCAACTAATAATAATGTGAAAATAGAATGAATATAGATTGAATACTGAGTGTATGGTACTATAAAAATTGAATAGATAATAAACTAGAACATATGAATTTTATGGATGTTCGGAGTCTTTAAATGCTCCGACATCACCCCTTCTATCTTAAGGATAGTGATGCGATTCTTCAATCACGAAAAGCAGATGCGCTCAAAAACAGAGTCACGCCCTCGATTCGATGAAACAAAAAACGTTGGGTTGTCCCGATCTTTTGAATCAAGCAACGATTTGTGATATTCACCTCTAAGCGATGAAATTAGCAACAAATGTTCACGATATGAAACAATCGAATTTCATACGAACCTTCAAAGAATTCGTATTTGACAATCCGTGCGAAAACAATTGACAAACGCCACAAAGATGAAATGAAGGATCGTTTGCCTAGCACCTTGTGGTGCTTCAAACAAAATATTTTCCAAGAGCTGCAATAGCTTGTGTTCTAAGAAAATATACACCGATGAATTAGATCGAGTTTGGAGTTAAAACCAAGCGGAAAACACTCGAAATAATCTTTCGTTAAGAAACACTGATATATTTGTATATCTTGTGTAACTGAATAACGAAAAGACTAGATTAGTTTTTGCATTCATTAGTTCAGTTATGGTGCGAACTGAACCAACGGATGCTCTAACTAGTTAAATCAGTTTGAAAACAATAGTTAAAACAATAAATACACAAGATATGTTTATGGATGTTCGGAGACTTCAACTGCTCCTACGTCACCCCTTCTACCACCTCGGGTAGGATTCACTAGAAGACTTTGATCTATACAACACTTTGAACAAACCCATCCAGCTAGGACTTACACTATTGCCTAAACTGAACTCCTAGACTAGTCTGAAGGCAGCACTTTCCAATCAACACTTCTTTAATGTCTATGTGAGCAAGACTACATACACAAGTTTAACGTCTTTGTGCAAGACTGTATTTGAGTGGTGGTGTGTGTGTGTGTGAGAGAGAGAGAGCTGATCTCTGAACACTACTCGAAAGTGTTCTCACATACTGAGGGAAATATGCTTCTAATCTAAGCTGATAACACGTTGAAGTGTCCCCTCGACTGGGCTGAATGCTTCTCTCTTAAGCTGATATAACTTTGAAGCGAGCCCTTCTCTTTTCTCTCTTGTGTTGTATATATCTTGTTCTTATGTCTTCACTGATCTCCACCTTCTATTTATAGGCGTGAATTTTGATCGTACAGTGAGACTCAATTATTGTATCCGTTGCATTTTGAATCTGTTCCTCGAAATTTGTCTTGTTCTTTCTGGAACACTTTTGTCTTTAAGCTCTGATGCAACATCCATTATTATCCTTTGACTGGACAACAGTTGTAATGCCCGAGAATTTAATCCTAGTAATCTGTAATTATTGATTTATAATTTGATATGATTATGAGAGGATTAATCGGGACACGATTTGATTCAGCATGAAAAGATGTAAGTGCGAGGACAGTGCCTTTCGCGCACATGCGCGAAACGGGCAGAGGGTCTCGCGCATATGCACGGTGGGTGTGCGCGCATATGCGCGAGCTGTGCGAGGGTTTAAAGTCAACTCCAGAGAAGTGGGCGCATATGCGCGACGGGGAGCGCGCACATGCGCGAGATGTCCAGAGAACCTCGCGCACATGCGCGACGTGTATCCGCGCACATGCGCGAGGGTACCCGAGAGTTGGGCAAAATGAACAAGGGCCTCACGCATATGCGCCGAGTAAGGGCGCGCATATGCGCGAGGGGCTGTGCGAGCTACGCGCCGAGACATACTGTCTCGCGCATATGCGCCGAGGAGGATCGCGCATATGCGCGAAACGTGTTGCATGTAGGATGCGCCATTTGCCTTGATGCATGTTACGTATATATATATATATATATACACATATCAGAATTCGTTTCCTCAGTTAGAAAAAGGAAAGAAACGAGAGCTTTTGGAGGAGAATTACGTTCAATTCGATTTGCGAGAAATCCGTCCGTCCGAATTAGAATCCGACTTCAGTACTATGTTCTATCAACGCAGGCTACCACTGGACGTAAGTTTTGTTACGTTTTGATATGTCTTGAAATTATGACTGTAAGGTCCAAAATTAAGACGACGTAATCCAACTGCATGCGAATCTAGGAAATTATGAAAAATTGAGTAATTAATTGATTTTAGTTGCTAATTAATTATGTGACATACTTGTTTATATGCTGAATTAGACTTTTATTATCATCATGCATTTAGTGGTATTTTTAGGAATATTCAAGTGACGATCGAGGAACGGGGGCCGAAGGCTGAAAATGAAAAATGATTTTATTAAATGATTATTTTTAATTATTTAAAATATGGGCGATGCTTGTCAGTATTTTCGAAAATAAGGGTTTGGAGGTGATTTTATAAAATACGAGCTTTCTGGCCACCCGGCTAATAAATTCACAAATTTATTTAATCAAAGCTATGATAATATTTTATTTAGATCCTAAATAAGCACTAATGGACCTAAACTTGGCTTAATAGGCCTAAACTTGAGTTAATAACCTTATTTACTATATAATATACAAATCTCCACAAAAAACCCTACACTTTTGCACCAAAGGAAATCGGCCACACTTTTTCAAAAATCTGAAAATTCTCTCCTCACCACCCTACACACATACGGCACACTTACATATCATCCAAGGAGGATTTTCGTAGGGTTGAAGAGAATACAAGCCAAAGTTGTGTTCCGTTCTTCGTCGTCAATAGATATTCGAGCGTATATAACGCAAAGGACACGCCTTAATCTCCTTTTCTCATCCGTTACCTCATAGTATTCTTTTATCCATGAAAAAACATGAAAAACAAGTGTCACTTTTATGTATTTTCGTTTTTGATCATAATATGAATTATTAAGCAAAGTTTTTGATTCCTAAATCATGTGTGGGTATTGTTTAAGGGCTGCCATGACATAGGTATGATTGAGGGAGGGTTTTGCATGTTCTAGACGCACCCACACGCACACCTAACATCACAGAACTTGGCTGGTGCATGAACCAACTATCGTACTACTGCTGTCAAGAGGGGAGGGATTCGGGTTCTTCAAGTTGCAGGGTCTGGGACAGTGGTTGGATTGTCCAGGGGCTAGCCAAGGGTACGGGTGAGTCAGGAGGAGAGTCCTAGCCACGCTAGGACTCGGTCTGGAAAGGGCAGGGAGGAGTCCTTGCGCGCAAGGACTCCCACTCGAGAAGCTGCACAAATGTTGTGCAGACTTCGTGCGATCGGTAGAGGGTAGAGGCTCGGCCCAGGGCTCGGGGGATGGGTTAGGGCAAGTCCTCAGGGTTCTAGGTGAGTGCTGGAGAGGCTGGTTAGAGAGTCAAGCCATGGGTTAGGGTCTAGACACCAAAAACTTAGGAGTCATGCACATTAAACTCTCGGCCAGAACATGGTGGGGCTTGGGGCAGCTTGTTTTCGGGTTTTGGGTTGAAGTCTTGGTGAACTTAGAGTCCAGTAGGGTACTTGCATGTTGGGCAAGTTTTGGTTCGACATGGCTCGGGAGTAACTCGTGAAAATTAAAAGATTGCTTGGGGTTGAAATTTATGTGTCAAATAGGGTTTGAAAAAGAAGAAAAATTGGAAAACGGCTCACGGGGGGTCGAGTCATAGTCCATAAGGGCTAAAATAATATAAAAAAACTAAATTTAGAATTTAGGAATTTTATATTAAAGTTTGGTATTTTTCGGGATTAAAACACCGTTAAAACAATTAAATAAGGATAAATGAAAAGTCTAAGTTTTAAGCCAAATAAAATTATGGGAAAAATTAATTTAGGCTTAAATAATTAGTTGGGACATGTTAGAGTCATGAAATCAAGAAAAAAGTCGAAAACGTAAAATGTTTATTCCAGGGGTAAAACGGTCTTTTTACACCGGGAAATTAGTAAAGGTCATGGCAGTGCCCTAAATGCTGTTTTTTATGAAATTACGATTATTTTTAAATGTTTATGAAATGTTCATGATTAAATTATGATTTTTAAATGTCTAAGAGATTTTTATGATTTAAGGAATATATTTAAAAGACATGTTGCATGCTTGGTTTGAAAAACAAAATGTTATGTTATGCATGATTTTTATAAAGTGGTGAGAATATAAATGTTGAAGGAAGTGAAGTGATTGTGACTAATTCGTTAATGATGGCGATGTCGTGGGGGTGATGGTCCCAGTGGGAGCCCGACGATCGTGTTTCCATTATTACGAATATGAGGTTATGAGGTTTGAGGTAAGAATGAGAATATCGTGAGGGGAGAAGGCCCCAGAGGGAGCCCATTTATGGGAGAAGGCCCCAGAGGGAGCCCCGACGATCGTATTTCTATTCGATCATGATAGGCCAGGGCCCAGTTGACCCGTGAGAGTGTTGCTGGTGTCCCCCGCCGCCCAGTACTGAGGTTTCACGTAGATGGATCCATCGTCATGTCATGTCATGTTGAGGAAAGTCACAATTAACGATCTGAATTCAACAAAGGAAAAGGAAAAGGAAAATGTTTATGATCATGTTAAAGGTTTTATGTCATGTTGAGGAAAAAGGAAAAAGATTAAGGTTTATTTATGCATGTCATGAAAATGTTTATGTTTAAAGTTGATGCATCATTATGAAGATATTTTTATTTAAAGTTTATGCATCATGAAAAAGTATTTTACGAAAATGTTCATGTTTGAAGTTTATGCATCTTCATGAAAACGATATTTTAAGTACAAGTATTTTTCACCGTTATATGTTGACTGTATTACGTATTACTCGTTATAAAGATTATGGTGTGTTGAGTCTTTAGACTCACTAGGTGTGATGGATGCAGGTGGTATTGAGGGAGGACTTGATGAGTGATTTGACTGGACTGAAGGCGCATACAACCCGAGGACCAGCGCTTCTACTTTTTCCGCATTATGACTTTTGACTCATGCTTTATGATTAAAGATTTTTAAGTTTATTTATTTATGCATTTGAGAGATTTTTGAGAGGTTTAGTATGGGCTATTCTTTTCAAATTATTGATTTTTAGGTTTGGTAAAATGTTTGACGATTTTATACTTTAAAATATTTTCCTTTGGATTTTTAATTAGCAGTTGGATGGTTATTTTAAAATGATGTCAAAAATATTTTATGGTTCGGCCGATGCTAAGTGAGGTTAAAAAAAAATTTCTAGTACTTTTAAAGCAATAAAAAGGACAGGACGTTTCAATGACATTGTCAGAATCAAATATGATTCATATATGATGTTCTTGACATGTTAGATATCGCAGAATCGAAGTCAGATTGAGAAACAGACTGATTATGGAATTGTTATGATTTTCTGATTATATTGATTTGAAATCGGACAGATTTGGATTACGAATGAATTACAGATTGTATCGGATATGAGTTATGATTTGTAATTGATTTCTGTCGATTTGGTATTGACGGGGATACTGAGATTGTGCCGTTATGCCGTTGATTTGACTTAAATCCAGATTAAACAGATTCAGTGTTGAATTGAGAATGGAATATTGATATTATGATTCTCGATATGTCGTTTCAGATTTACAGAGACAGTCTTGAGTTCAGAACTGATATTGCTTCAGACCAAGACTACAGACGAAAGGTATAAGTCAATGTGGTACCGGGAGATCGACTCGAGTATAGTTTGATATACTTGAGTTTCCCTAAATCACATACTTATTATTATGATTGTGTTTATTGATTTGATTTGATATGCTTGTTCTATTGATTTATAGGAAGCATGAATTCGACGAGTATTAGACGAGTGATCTTGTGACAGAAGCGCCTGATAGTGGTGGGATTGCCACGGGCACAATGCACGATGTCACAAGATTGGAAATTGGTGAAAACGCCAAAGTCTGTGACGGTTAGGTCAAGACACTGGATGTTTGGTTATATCGACTTGGATAGAATCGGAGTTTCTTCTATTACTGTTGGTCGATATAGGAATACCACATCTGGAAACCGGGATCCCTAGACTAGGATTGAGTCTAGTCTGAGTCGTGGAGTCACGAGTACGATTGACAGTTTTATATTGATTATGCTTTCAGACTTTGATATATATTACTGTTATCTGTTACATGCTTTTTTATTGATTATATGATTGCATGTTCGTTGATTTATACTGGGATGTATTTCTCACCGGAATTATCCGGCTGTTGTCTTGTTTGTATGTGTACATGACAACAGGTGGGACAGGATCAGGGTCCAGGAGATGAGGAGAGATCGTGATAGAGTGGAGACTTCGAACTTTGATGTATATAGGGTTTTGACACTTGATAATTAGATGTTGAACCTTAGTTTTTACTGATTTGTAGACGGTACAAGACTTGTACTTTATTTTATACTGATATGTATATAAGTTTTATTTCACTACGTTCCGCAATTCTTTTTTTTTGAAAAAAAGAAAAATTTAGACCCTGTTTATTATAATTGTGATAGGATCGATTAACGTATCAAGAGTGTTTAGAAGGGGGGGTTGAATAAACACTCACAATTAAACTGATCTTTTCGAATTTTGAGTTCAGTTTGGTGACAAACTGATTCTCGGAATCTTGTTGGTCAATGACAATCAGTTAAACTAAAGTAGTTGCGAAAAATAACTGACTGAAAGATAGAATACGAAACTGAAATAAAGTAGGCAAGAGTTGTTTCTAGATGTTCGGAGAATTTAATTACTCCTACGTCACCCCTTCTATCTCACGGATAGGATATCCACTAAAAGACTTTGATCAAATACAAGAATTGTACTGACCCACTTCAGTTTGTACTTAACACTGCCAAAACTGAAACTCTTAGTTTAACAGGATGTTCTCAGTGCGTAACTGCTCTTAGTACTATCAAATTTCAACGATTTTTACAACTTGCTGGTGAGCTCAAATTGTAACCTTAACTGCTACGAATATATCAAATAAGAGTGAGCTAAGATTTTGGCAGAGTAACAGCAGGCTTTTGAATAGAATAATCTCGTTATTTTTTTAGCTGTTCTTCTGTCATATTTATAAGCTTCCCTTCCAACGGTAACTTGAGATGAATTTGAATATTTGTATCCGTTGAATTCTTCTTGATTATTCCTTGGGCATTGTTTGCTTCATTTATTGAGATGCGGCCTCTTAATTGCTTTCGCCGAAATGCGTTGTTCCAAGTGCGTCGTTCCACATTCAGTTGCAATCTGCTATGTTCTTTCCCGAGACATGTTCAGTTGAAGAGTGCTTAGCATCAGGCTGAATAAGTCCAGTTGTTGAGTTCAGTTTACTCGATCAGTTGGTTCGTATTTTTCAGTTGATTCATATTTTGTCAAACGTCTGAATTTAGTTTCCAACAATTTCCCTCTTTATGATGTTTGACAAAACTAAGTAGATAATAACTGAACGTCTGAGCTTATTGTAGATAAAATAAGAGATTGAATTTCTTGAACTGAAAGAAGTCTTGATTTAATAATAACTGAATCTAATAATCTGGTTAACTGCTTTTTAACAAGATGATTTCTTCTGCTGTTTCTCAAGATGCTCTTTGATCTTTGATTTCTTCCCCTTTTTTGTCAAACAATTCCATCTTCTCAGATAATTTTTGAACGTCAGTGGAAAGAATTTTGACATCTGCGGAGATACTTGAGACAGCAGTTTGTAAACAAGTCTGCAGCAATTCCATTTTATTAGAAACAGAAGTTTCCAATCGCTGAACTCGTTGATTAATTATATCCTGAGTTGTAAATAGACTTTGAGCTAGACCTCTCTTCATCTCATCCACAGTTTTGGTAAGAAACTCCATGTTTGCCTAAATAGCTTTCAGTTTTGCAGAGTCATATTCAATTGAAGAATCCAATTTGACAGTATGAGAAAATTGTGTAGATTGAATTCTCTTGATTTCAGTAATCATCTGCTGCATATTGTGCTGCATATTTTGGATTTCTTCAAGAACAAGATCCATTTCTGTGGATTGAGGAGGAGGTGACTAATGAGAGGATTCCGGTTCTCTTGTGGTTTGATCAAATATAACCAACTCTTGGTTAGTTGCTACTGTTTCAGCAACATTCTGAACTGAAGTGATTGTTGCAGCAATTTCTTCTGGAACTTGAGACAGAGAAAGTGGATTTTGATCAGCAGATGAGCTGCCTGGAGGAATAATAGAGTCTGATGAAGCCAAAATTGGTGCCTCTAGAGGATGATCTTGGGGATCAATTGGCACAACAGTTGGAATAGTTTGTTCAGCAGATGAATCTGGCTGAACTGGTGCTTCTGAAGAGATAGGAAGCTCTGGATTGATTTGATCAACGGGATGATCAACTTTATCAGAAATAGGTTCACTCAATTGGGAATCTTGCACCACTGTTTGAATAATTTCATCAATGTTTGCGAAAAATAATTCTGCTTCAGTGTACATTTGATGTTCACCAGTAGGTGATTGAGACATATCCTGAACTGGCTCTTCAGTTGGAATACTAGCCTGTTCTAAGGATGACTCTTTCTGCTTAGAGGGAGGTTCTTCAACTATTTCCTTTTCATCATCGTCTGGATCTCCTTTATGAAGGACTAACTCTTGATCCATTTCCCAAAACTTTATCTGAGATAGCAAGCCAATCAGATCGGTGTCTAGCTGAGTAATCACCGCATGTTCAGCATAGGCAGTAGGATTTGTTGGAACGTAGTTAGCCTTCAGTTTGTCAATAATTTGTGCTAATTTCTTGACTCTCATCTGATCAAACAAATATGTTTTTCTCTCCATAGCTTGAGCAGTGGTGGCAGCTTTGACTATCTTGAGGGACAGAAGCTTCCAGTTTTATGAACTTGTTCAGCTGAGATTTCTTTCTCAGTTGCTTGGCAAAAATATGTTTACGATAGGCTGTCCAAGCATCATAGAGTTGAAGTTTTGATGCTGCAAAATTATTAACCTCATCCCAAACAAGGTCAATGTGGGTTTGAATGAGATTGGATGGCCTTGGTTCTTCAATCAATTTGCCCTTGCCTTTATCAGAACTGAGGATGTGTGGAATTTCCAGACCAGTTCGAGTAGTATCCACCCGTTCTATAATACTGATGCCTTTGGGTCGAGCAGGTGCCAGAACAGTAGGACGAATAATATTAATCAGAGGGGCTTTGATATTAACTGTTTCTCTCTTTGCACCAGCTGATTTTTCTGGTGGGATGATCTTCAAAGGGACTGCTTCAATTGGCTGCTGAGCATCTGAAGATATTAGCTTGTCAGTAGGAATAGATTCCTCTGTAGTTGTTGGTTTAATCCTCTGGGTTCTTGGTTTCTTGGCGATCTTTGGAGAAGGAGTTTTCTCTGAATCGGATTCTTTCACAACTAATTTTCTTTATGCTGACTTCAGTTGATCCAATGTCTTGGCCTTTTTCACTGATTTAGGAGCCGCCTGTTGAGTCCCAATCTCCTGTTTTATCTTTACAAACTGAGCAGGAGAAATGTCCAATTTTGTCTTGGGTGACATAGTATTCTTCGCATTGAAGACTTTGAATTTGGATGATTTTTCTGAATTATCTGCCACTAACTCCTTCACTTTCAGCAGATAGCTCAGTTGCACTGCAAAGCCTTTGGACTGTTTGGATGATAGAAACATATTCTTTAAAATATTGAATATAAGATGCTTCCAGTTGAGTTTACGCTCAGCCATAATGATAGAAATGGCTTGAAATTTTTCCAATGTAAGTGCAGCAAAAGATCCAACTTTCGCCAAAATTCCTTTGGCGACTATATCAGCAAGTAACTGAACCTCGTGCTTCAGCTCCTTCTTTGGATCAGAAACATTGATTTTCCGTCCATCAGCAGAAAGTGAGGTTTGTATTTTTTCAACGTCAGATGTTTTAACATCAGAGAAGTGTGCCAGTCCATCAGATGGTAAAGAAAAAATTTCTCCAAAGGAATCTTCAGAGATGGTCAGCAACTGACCATTGATAGTAGAAGTGATGTTTCCATCAGAATTGATCATACCGTTAGAGTAGAATTCCTGAAGTTCTTTGGGGTAGATCTCTTGTAATGATTGTCCCAAGAATGTCCTTAACCCAGCAGTTTCGAGTTTTTGAAAGACGTTCTTGACATCAGCATCGCCGAAAGATAGAATGGATCCGAAGTTGACAGCCATTGCATTCAGCATATAAGCAGGAGTTTGATTCGCCATTTTGATAAAATGATCTGAAATTCGTAAACGATAAGCTATGGAATTAGTATGTTCTTAGAAACTGATTGTATGCGTAAGAAGAAGACTGATTTGAAGCGGGCTTAGTACAGTTGTTCGTGACTGTTCAAATTCGGGACACGTGTCAGTCCATTAAAAATTTTGAGTAAAAACGTGTGTACGTGTGCTATAAGCGTGTGTACAATTTAAACGGTTCAAATGCTTCCACGTTTTCAAAATGAGATTCATCATTAGATAATAGACAAGTCACGTCACTTGATTTGGAATATAATATGTTTTAATTAGTTAACTTATATGAGAAGATTAGTGAAATACCCAACTGAACGATCAGTTGTAAGACTGTGTCCTTTCAGTTGAGAGTTTACTAACATTTGTCTTCTCAGTTAACCTCTTAAAACCATTATTCCCCCTTAATTAGTGCATAAAATAGTTAAAGCGAATAAATTTAAAGGTCAGAAAGATTATCGTTTGCTGAAACTGTTGACGACCCTTCAGCTTCCTTGATATTCTGCTATAAATAGAAGTAACTCGGTTAGTTTCAGTCATATTGGTGAAAATATTCAAGACGAAAGAATGGCAGATGCGAGTAGCTCGAGTGCTTCGCCATTTTCTCTGGAAGCTAGGAAGGCTGTTATAGAAGACGAAGTCTTCTACAAGATTCTTCCCTACTGGGAAAAGTTACAGGAGCTTGCGTTCCTGTATAATTCTGGAGAGGCTACCACTCCCAAACTGATGGAAGAGTTAAGAGAAGTGCGGGAGCACTTGAATATAGCTGTGTGGGTGGACATCTTTATGGATGGTCGTATCTATCAGCTGATGCTTCGAAAGGAACTGGAGATCCTTAATCGCATAGCTTCTTCTCACAGATTTCTCAAGACATCTTCCTCATCTCTATCCGTTTGGTTGAGAATGTGGATAGATGATATAGAGGAAAAATATGAAAATGTAATCCAAGCAAATATTTATGGTTGAATAAAACATTTATTTTGGTTTAACTTTGTTTTTCTTTTTCCTGCAAGTAATAAATTTCATTAGTTATATGAATTGCGATCATAAACAGACAAACTGATGATTGGTTAAGCGTTAAGTAATAAATGTCAAACTGATATCAGTTGATAATGAACAACTGATAGTTAAGAAGCCTCGGTAAATGAGAAAAACGCTTCGGTTGATTTGAGTCTCTTCAGTTTCCTCAACATTTAAGTTTCATCTGTCTATAAATAAGATGATTAGAATGTGATAGTAACAGTTCAATATTTCGGATTCAAGTAACTCTGATGCATGCAGTAGTTCGCATATTCAAGTTAATGAGCAAATAAGTCCTTATTTAGAAGAGTTGAAGAAGACAATAGAAGAATATGTCTTGATGAAAGTGATGTCAACATGGTTCAAGATTCATGATTTGCAGAGGGTAAGTAATAGTGGTGTTGTTCCTACTCGTGCTCAAGCAGCAACAACAAGAAAATACATTGATCGTTTTGAAGTTAGGCATGTTACAGATTTGATTGATGACAAATGTCTGTTAGAAGCAATGTTATGGAAGGAATGGCATGTGGTTGAGAAGATTTCTACAACTAGGTCATTTTTTAGAATCCAAATTTATGAGTTGAATGATTGGATTAGAGAATGGCAGGATTCAGTTGGTTCTATGATATCTTCTGTAAATTGGGATCGATGGTATTCTTAATAAAGTATTATTTTTAATTTGTTGTGTTCTTATTTTCTGCAAATAATTCTATTAGTAAAGCAACATGAGTAATAATTTTAAGACAGATCAATTAAACCAAGAATATTGCGAAAATAAGAAAACTTAGTCTCGGGTAATGGTTTGGTGAAGATGTCAGCTGCTTGTTGTTCAGTTGATATATACTCCAGTCTAATGTCCTTCTTCAAAGCATGATCTCTAATGAAGTGGTGTCTGACATCTATATGCTTTGTCCTTGAGTGAAGAACTGGATTATAGGTGATGGCAATTGTACTCGTATTGTCACAAAATATGGGCGAATTATTTGTAATTACTTCATAATCTTTCAGTTGTTGCTGGATCCAGATCAGTTGTGCACAGCAACTACCAGCAGCAAGGTATTCTGCTTCAGTTGTTGAGGTAGCTATAGATGTTTGCTTCTTGCTGAACCAAGAGATCAGCCTGTCTCCTAGAAACTGACAATATTCACTTGTACTTTTACGATCAAGCTTACATCCTGCATAATCTGCATCTGAATATCCAACTAAATTGAAAGTAGAGTCTTTAGAATACCATAACCCAACATTTTGTGTGCCCTTAAGGTATTTCAAAATTCTTTTAGCAGCTGAGAAATGTGATTGCTTAGGATTTGCTTGAAATCTAGCACACATACACACAATCAAATACAATATCAGGGCGACTGGCAGTTAGGTATAACAATGACCCTATTAAACCTCGATATAGTGTGGCCTCAACTGATATTCCCCCTTGATCAGTGTCCAATTTTACTGATGAGCTCATGAGAGTATTTGCTGCTGAACATGATTCCATGCCAAATTTCTTCAGCAGCTCCTTTGTATATTTAGTCTGACTTATGAATATACCAGTTTCCAGTTGCTTCATTTGCAGTCCAAGAAAGAATGTCAGTTCTCCCATCATGCTCATTTCGAACTTTTCCTGCATCAACTTAGCAAATTTCTCGCATAATTTGGGGTTAGTTGACCCAAATATGATATCATCAACATAAATCTGAACTAATAAGATGTGATCATTCTTAGGAAATTTGAACAAGGTCTTATCAACTGAACCAACAGAAAAATCATGATCAGTTAGGAATTTTGAAAGAGTTTCGTACCAAGTTCTGGGAGCTTGTTTAAGTCCATATAAGGCTTTGTTCAAATGATATATATGATCAGAAAAGTTGTGATTTACAAAACCTGGGGGTTGTTCAACATATACTTCCTCTTGTAGTTGACCATTTAGGAATGCACTTTTGACATCCATTTGATAGACTTTGAAGTTCTTGTATGATGCATAAGCAAGAAACATTCTGATTGCTTCCAGTCTTGCAACTGGAGCATATGTCTCATCATAGTCAATTCCTTCCTCTTGCATATATCCTTGTGCTACTAGTCTCACTTTGTTGCACACAACTGAACCATCCTCGTTCAGTTTATTCCTGTACACCCATTTTGTACCTATAACAGTTTTTTAAACTGGTCTTTGAACTAAGTTCCAGACATTGTTATGAGTGAACTGATTTAGCTCTTCTTGCATTGCATTTACCCAGTTAGGATCAGCAAGAGCTTCATCAGTTTTCTTTGGTTCTAGTTGTGAGACAAAAGCTGAATAGATAAATAAATTTAGCATTTGATTGCGAGTTCTTACTGGATCAGATGGATTTCCTATTACCAGCTCAGGTGGATGTGATTTTCTCCATCTGTACTCAGTATTTGTTGTATCAGCAATTTCTTCAGTTGGTAACTGAACACAGTTTTCAGTCTCAGTTGGTACTTCGTCAACTGGTATTTGAATGTTATCATTATGCTCTATCAACTGATCATTAGGAATGGCTTCTGGTTCAGCTGATTAATCTGACACTTCTGGTTCGGGTGTTTGGAGATTGTTTTGATTAATATGATTGTCTTTTTCATCATCATCCTCCAAACTGATATCTGTAAATCGATCAACTAGCTCAACTTGATCAGTTGGCTTATTAGTTAGTTCAGTTTCATCGAAATCAACATGAGCAGATTCTTCAACATTTAGAGTTTTCTTGTTGAAGACTCTATAAGCTATACTAACTGATGAGTATCCAAGAAATATTCCCTCTGCAGATTTAGCATCAAACGCTTTTAAATAATTTTTACCATTATCAAGGATAAAACATCTGCAGCCGAATATTTTGAAATAAGTAATTATACTTTTTCTTCCATGCCAGATCTCATATGGTGTTTTCATATGATTCTTATTAATCATTGATCTGTTCTGAGTATAACACGCAGTGTTTACTGCCTCTGCCCAAAACCTTTGAGAAATACCAGAATCAGCAAGCATTGTTCTAGCAGCTTCTTTAAGGGTCCGATTTCTTCTCTCAGCTATACCATTTTGCTGAGGAGTTCTGGCTGCTGAGAGCTCATGCTTAATTCCAGTATTCTCTAGAAAATTTGAAAGAGTTTGATTGATGAATTCAGTTCCTCGATCTGATCCGATTCGATCAATTCCAACTGATTTTTCATTGAAAAGTCTTTTGAAGAGCTTTATCAGTTGTGAAGCAGTTTGGTCTTTTGATTTGAGAAAGATAACCCAAGTAAATCTTGAAAAATCATCTACGACTACCAAGGTGTATTTCATTCCCCCTAAGCTCATGACTGGTATAGGACCAAAGAGATCCATGTGCAACAGTTCTAAGCATCGGGATGAAGATTTACAACCCTTGTTTTTAAAAGAAGATCGTACTTGTTTACCATACTTACATGCTGAGCAAAGTTTTTCTTTTGAAAAGTCTATTTTGGGCAAACCTAGTTACAAGTTCATGTTTACTCAGATAGGAAATGTATTTAAAGTTTAGATGACTTAGTCTTTTGTGCCACAACCAGTTTTTAGATGATTTGGAAGCAATAAAACAAACTGGTGCATAAATTTGATCATTCCAACTGACTTTATATGTGTTTCCACAACGTTTGCCAGTTAGTATGATTTCATTAGTTGAAGTTTTGACTGAACATGAGTTTTTGTCAAAATGTACTGAGAATCCACTGTCGCATAACTGACTGATGCTGATCAAGTTATACTTCAGGTTTTCTACTAATAGAACATCTTTAAAAGTAAAGTTACCATGGATAAGCTTACCCTTACCCACAGTTCTACCTTTGGAGTTGTCCCCAAAACTGATATTTGGACCACTGTATTTGATCAGTTGAGATAGCACACTTGCATCTCCTGTCATATGTCTCAAATACCATATTGAGTTCTTGTTTGTACCTGTTACCTGAAGTCACACACATAATATAATTTGGTACCCATATCTATTTGGGTCCTGAACTGATTAGTCTCTTAGGAACCCATACTTGGATTAGTCTAACAGACTTTCCAGTAGCTGTATTTCAAATGGTTTTTCTCGGCTTTTGTGTGCTTGTGTAATGTACGGATGATACAATATGAGTTTTAGCTTTATTCAACTGATTGTTCAGTCTATATCTTTTCTGAACTGACTTGCAGTTATAGTAATTGGAATAGCCATTCGAATAGTTTTTGTGAAAGCTTTTTGGTGACTGACTGCATGAATCAGTTACCACTTTTGGGCTATAACCAATACCATATCTTTTGCCCTTGTTCATACTTTCAGTTGGCTTTTCAACCAGTTTACTTGGCTCTGATTGTTCTTGTACCATAACTGATTTGACAAAGTGAATGTATTTCCCTTTGCCCATATTCAGTTTTGGTTGAGTATCATTGGTTGACATTTCATCTTGGTTACAGAACCCCAAACCAGTTTTATCAGTTACTGATTTTTGGGAGTTCCTGTATATCAGTCAATGCAACAGATGATTTGTTCCAAGCCTGAGTAAGTTCAGTTTGTTTTGAATTTTCAAGAATTAACTTCTGGATTAATTCCTGATTTTTGTTTCTTTCTGTTTTTAGCTCAGCAATTTCACTTTTTAGACTCAACCCATCAACTGATTCATCAGTTTTTGTTTTATTGTCTGTGGGATCAGTTTGCTTTGCTTTGAGTTTTTCAAATGATGATGCAAGCTTTTGATACTCATTTACCATGTCATGTAATGTGAGAATGAGTTCTTCTCGTGTAAAATCAGTTGAACTGAAATCAAATACCTGTTGGCTAGATGATTCTTCTGCTGCATCATTAGCCATCAAGCACTTTACTTCCTCATCATCACTGGAGCTGTATGAGCTTTCTGGTTCTGACTCCTCACTGTCAGTTTCTGCCCATTTGGATTTGTTTTCTTCAGCTAAGAGTACTTCATGTTTCTTTCTGAAGGAATTCTTATCTTCCTTGGGTCTTCTTTTGTGTTCATATGATTTCTTTCTTCTATCAGTTGAGCCTTGACTGTCCTTCTTGGGTTTAGGACAATCAGCAATAAAATGACCTGATTTGCCACAGTTATTATAGCAGGCATTTGGTTCATCTTTGGAATTGTTACTTTGGTATGGCTTCTGGAAGTTCCCTTGATTCTTTCTCATGAATCTTCCAAATGTTTTGATGAACAATGACATAGCATCATTACTCAACTGATCAGCAGATTTTTCGACTGAACTGATTGGTTCAGTTCTGACAGCAGCTAGAGCAGTTGTGGCTGCAGGGGTGGATGGTTCTCCTTCTCTGGTCTGCAGCTCGAACTCATAAGCCTTTAAATCAGCAAATAAATTATGAAGTTCAATCTGGTTTAGATCTTTGGACTCCCTCATTGCCATGGTTTTGACATCTCATTCCTTGGGAAGACCTCTCATTATCTTTAGTGCAATCTTTTTGTTAGTATACACTTTTCCAAGTGCATTTAACTCATTGATGACACTGCTTACTCTTTCATCATACTCGTGCATCGATTCTCCTGCTTTCATTTTGATGTTATCAAACTTTTGCATAGCAATAGAAAGTTTATTTTCCTTGGTTTGATCATTTCCTTCATACAGCTGGATCAACTTCTCCCAAATTTCTTTTGCTGTTTTACACATCTTTATTTTGCTGAAGGTTACTTTGTCCAGCTTTTTGTACAGAATGTCTTTTGCCACATTATCAAGATTTGCTTTTCTTTTATCTTCAGTTGTCCATTCATCTCTGGGCTTTTCTATTCTTTGCGGTGCTCCTTCTGTAATGGCAACTACTGTATTTGTTTTTAGAATCTTCATGGGTCCATCAGTTATGACATACCACATGTCATCATCTTGTGCAGCCAAATGAGCCTGCATTCTGATTTTCCAATCATCAAATTCTTCTCTAGAGAACATAGGAATTTTGTTGAATGAAGTCATGCTAGCAAGTTTATAGATCAAAAGTATTCAAGAACAAGATTCAACCGCTCTGATGCCACTTGATAGGATCGATTAACGTATCAAGAGTGTTTAGAAGGGGGGGGGGGGGGGGTTGAATAAACACTCACAATTAAAACTGATCTTTTCTAATTTTGAGTTCAGTTTGGTGACAAACTGATTCTCGGAATCTTGTTGGTCAATGACAATCAGTTAAACTAAAGTAGTTGCGGAAAATAACTGACTGAAAGATAGAATACGAAACTGAAATAAAGTAGGCAAGAGTTGTTTCTGGATGTTCGGAGAATTTAATTACTCCTACATCACCCCTTCTATCTCACGGATAGGATATCCACTAAAAGACTTTGATCAAATACAAGAATTGTACTGACCAACTTCAGTTTGGACTTATCACTGTCCAAAACTGAAACTCTTAGTTTAACAGGATGTTCTCAGTGCGTAACTGCTCTTAGTACTATCAAATTTCAACGATTTTTACAACTTGCTGGTGAGCTCAAATTAAAGCCTTAACTGCTACGAATATATCAAATAAGAGTGAGCTAAGATTTTGGCAGAGTAACAGCAGGCTTTTGAATAGAATAATCTCGTTATCTTTTTAGCTGTTCTTCTGTCATATTTATAAGCTTCCCTTCCAACGGTAACTTGAGATGAATTTGAATCTTTGTATCCGTTGAATTCTTCTTGATTATTCCTTGGGCATTGTTTGCTTCATTTATTGTGATGCGGCCTCTTAATTGCTTTCGTCGAAATGCGTTGTTCCAAGTGCGTCGTTCCACATTCAGTTGCAATCTGCTATGTTCTTTCCTGATACATGTTCAGTTGAAGAGTGCTTAGCATCAGGCTGAATATATCAACTGATCAGTTTTCAACTGATCAGTCAGTTGATTTCAGTTATTAAGTCCAGTTGCTGAGTTCAGTTTACTCGATCAGTTGGTTCGTATTTTTCAGTTGATTCATATTTTGTCAAAAGCTGGAATTTAGTTTCCAACAAATTGATTAAATAGTCCCAATGACGATTAAAAACATGATTAGCGTCCGGGTCCCCACAACAGTTATTGTACCTTTGCGCACAGCTGTATTCCACTTAGTTCAGCTTGTCTTGATCTGTAACTGATTGCTCCTAACTGATGTTCTGAACTGATCAGTTGAACTGCTCTTCAGTTGGGCTGGTGAAATCAGTTGACTCGTCAGTTGAACTGATTTCACTCTTGTTCAGTTGAACTGGTTTCAGTTGGGCTCTTCATTAGTTGAACACTCCTTCAGCTGGCCGAGCTTCTGAGATTCTCCTGCTGAACCACCTATCAACTAAACAATCAGTTGAACTTATTTACGATACATCTGTTGAACTGGTCTAGTTTGGTTGATCAGTTGGTGCTTTCAGTTGGCATCTTCGACATCTTCAATTTTGGCTCGTAACTTATTATTTCACTTTCAGCTATCTGCGCACTAAGGTAGATTATTAGAAACAAACAAAACAAGTTTTTTTAACATCAAAATTAAGATTGCGAACATGAAATGTTCCAACAATCTCCTCCTTTTTGATGATCACAAAACTTGAGCAATAAAGCTAAAAGAAGTTCTCTCAAAAGAAAAATCAAAAAAATAAAGAAAAGCTTTTAAAGAAAAAATTTTCAGTTCGAGGAATAGCAGAAAGAAATGCTCCCCCTCAACAACTGAATGAAATAATTTGAAAACAGATTTTCAGTTCGAAGGATAATTCTTAACAAAACTCCTCCTCAGAAACTGAATGAAAAACTCCCCTTCAAGAATATAATCATTTATGCGATTAATGAAGTTTTAGTATCAATCAAGCACTTTAGGCAACAAATCTTGAAATAACAGTTCAGTTATGTAATATGGGGACCCGGACGCTAACTCATTCTTTTCAATCATCATTAGGATTAAATGGATTAATTAAATAAACTGGGTCGCAAATTTTTTTTTTAAATTTTGAACACCTTATAAACAAGTGTATAAATTTCTACAACAAGTTAGGTCCCATCTTATTCAAATTACAAGATCAAGTTCAATATCTACAACATGATCAAAAGTACAAGTCTTGTACAAAGGAAAGTCATAACAAACTATTGTTTATCAACTACATATCATGAGTTGAACAACAGCTCTATTTCTAAGCCCGGATCACCACTCTAATCTCGATCTATCATGCATCTTCTCGACCCTGATCCTGTCCCACCTGTCTTCATGCACACATACAAACACAACAACAGCCAGATAACTCCGGTGAGAAACATATTTTCCAGTATAAACAACGTATACATGAATTTCAAATAAACATATATAAAAGCATATAACATATGTAACATAATATAAATCGTAGTCTACGAAAGCATAAATCGATACAAAGCCATAAATCAAACTTTTTAACTCTTACTCTTTGACTCGACTCTTATCTAGGGATCCCGGTTTGAATAAGAACGTAACAAGTCTCCCACCTACTCTTCCCAGCTAAGTGGTGGTACGTTCTTATTCCCAGACTTTGGCCCACTATATTGAATCTCTACAATAGGAGCCGATCTTCTACTAAGCACATCGATATAAACCAACGTCCAGTGACTTGGCACCTCTGCCAAAGACTCATAACACATTCTTTGCTATAACTCAATAGACTAAGCATATCAATCTCATGAATTGCAACACATCAAACCAATAACAATATAGTATGTGGTTTTGGGAAACTCAAGCTATTTCTTACTCGAGTGATCTCTCCCGGTTTAACATTGATTTATGCCTTTCTTTTCTCGGGGTTTGGCTTTGGCTCGTTCTTCTACCGATTTCGAAGTCTTCAATACAACTCTGAAATAATATTCGAGAAGTACAATATCACATACAACTCAAGGCAAGACTTGATTTGATCAATACTCAATCTACTTCTGTTTTGACGGCATAACATCGCAATCTCGATATATCCGACAACTCAGACATCAATAGATATCAATCACAACTCATAATCAATACAATTACAGCCCAAAATTACCAAATCTGTACAATCTCATCCAATATAGGCTGAAATTTGATAACAATTGCATAAATTTTCCGTTCTTTGATCTGGTTTCGATTATAGGATTATCATAATCTTAAGAACACATAATATCAATCAAACTATGATTTCTTCAATACCATATTTTCTAACCATATAGGAAAGTAATAAAACTTACATCCTTTCGAAGTTCTTGACGAGAGAAGTACGGAAATAAACTCGGATTGAAAATCAGACGGCCGGATCTTGCACAATCCAAATTCTAAAATGAAGAATTTGAGAATTCACCCATGAAAGCTTCTCGGTTCTTGCTGAAGATTCTGAAGAAAATGAAGTTTGAAAGAGGCTTATACATGTTCCCATGCATGAGAAGACAAGTGGCAAATTCTTATACATTAGTGCTCACGCATATGTGCGCCCGATCTTCGTGCATATGCGCGAGACCTACTTTCTCGGCACATGACAATTCCATCTGCTCGCGCATATGCGCGCCTTGTCTCGGCGCATATGCGCGAGACTCTCTGTCTCGGTACTTATGGAAGTCACCAGCTAGTGCATATGCGCACCTCGTCTCCGCGCATGTGCGCGGTCTGCTGTACTTCACTACACAATACTCATGCTTTCCCAAATCTTGTCTCGGAGTGGTCCTTCTATAATCACATCAATTCGTCAATTAATAATGTCGGATTAAAAGGATAAAATCTCGGACATTACAATTCTCCCCCCTCTGAGACATGATTTTGTCCCCGAAATCGCAGGCAATCAAATCATATAAAATAAGAATATATAACAGAAACGGAATAAGAAACTCACATCAGTGAAATAACTCTGGAAATTTCTATCTCATGTCTGATTTAGTCTCCCAAGTAACTTTTTCAATGCCATGACGACTCCACTAAACTTTCACAAGCGGAATAATCTTCGTTCTGAGTTGCTTTTCTTTACGATCTAAAATCTGGATCGGTTTCTCAAAATAACTCAGAGTTTCATCAAGTTCTGCCTCATCAGGCTGAAGAATATGAGAAGCATCAGGAAGATATTTTCGCAGCATAGACACGTGAAAGACATCATGTATCCCATATAGAGAAGGAGGAATAACGATTCGATAGGCACGATCACCTATCTTCTCAAGAATTTCATACGGCCCAATATAGCGTGGAGACAACTTTCCCTCATTTTCCAAATCTTACAATACCTCTGAAAGGAGAAATCTTCAGAAATACTCTGTCTCCTTGCTCAAACTCTAAAGGTCGACGTCGAATATTTTCATATTTGGCCTGTCTATCCTGAGCTGTCTTTATTCTCTGCTGAATCAGCTTTACTTTCTCAGTCATATCTCGAATCATGTCAGGTCCAAGTTCAGGTATCCTCAGATATCTCATCCCAATATAGAGGGGATCTGCATTTTTTGCCTTACAACGTGTTAAACGGAGCCATCTCTATACTCATCTGATAGCAGTTGTTGTACGAGAATTCACACAGTGGTAAAGAATCTTGCCAACTAGTGCCAAAGTCTAGCACTACAACTCTAAGCATATCCTCTAATGTCTGGATAGTCCTCTCTGACTGTCCGTCTGTCTGAGGATGATATGCAGTACTCAAATGTAATTTCGTACAGCTTGTTGCAAACTGTGCCAAAAGTGCGAAGCAAACGAGGATCACGATCTGATACAATGGACTTTGGCACACCATCTGGTCATGTCTGTACGTCATTCTGTAAGGAATAAAACATGCTGATTTGGTCAATCTATCAATAACGACCCAAATCGCATTGCAACCTCGGGAGGATCGTTGTAGCTTCGTGAATTCAAACATCTGGATATAAAATCTGAAATATCTGACTTTATACCAAAACTGTTTCTTCAGATCATTGTACATTTTTCTGCCACCAGAGTGAATACTCAAACGACTACAGTGTACTTCTGTCAAAATCTGTTATTTCAAGTCTGAAACATCTGGCACAACAAGACGATTATTCACATATAACACATCATCACGAACCTGATATTCTGATTGATGCCCTGATCTGACCATCATAATCGAATTCTGAACATTCTGATCAACTTTCTGTGTTTCTTTGATTCGTGAAATCAACTCTGGTTCCACTTGAATGGTATAAAGTCTCTAAGGTTGACAATCTGTCTCAAATATTAATCCAGAAAGACAGCAATCTTCAATCAAATTCGAGACACCAATCATCGATAAGGATAAAGAACATACCTTTCGACTCAGTGCATCAGCTGCTGCATTTGATTTCCCTGGATAATATTTGATTTCACAATCAAAATCTTTCAACAAATCAAGTCATCTACGTTGCCTCATATTCAGTTCTGACTGTGAAAATAAATATTTCAAACTCTTATGATCAGAATAAATTTCAAATTTCTCACCATATAGATAGTGTCGCTAGATCTTCAATGCAAATACGATGGCAGCCAATTCAAGATCATGAATCGGGTAGCGAGTCTCATGTGGTTTCAATTGTCTCGAGGCATAAGCAATAACATGTACTCGCTGCATCAAAACACAACCTATTCCTCTGTGAGAAGCATCACAATAAACAACAAAATCACCAGTACCTGACGGGATAGTCAACACAGGAGCACTGGTTAATCTCTTCTTCAACTCTTGAAAACTGGATTCACACGCCTCTGACCAAACAAAAGGGGCAGTCTTCTGAGTCAGCTGAGTAATCGGCTTAGCAATACTGGAGAAATCTTTAATGAATCGACGATAGTAGCCTGCTAAACCTATAAAACTGCGTATCTCTGGCACTGATGTTGGTTTAGGCCAACTGATCACAGCCTCAACTTTGCTAGGATCAACAGAAATACCATCTCCAGATATAATGTGTTCCAAAAATACCACTTGTTTCAGCAAAAATTCACATTTCGATAGCTTTGCATACAGTTTCTCAGTTCTCAGAGTTCTCAATACAATTCTCAGATGTTCAGCGTGATCACTCAAATTCTTTGAATAAATCAGAATATCATCAATAAAGATAATCACAAAGTCATCAAGATATTTCTGAAATATACGGTTCATCAAACCTATAAATACAGCTGGAGCATTCGTTAAACCAAACGGCATGACTATAAATTCATAGTGGCCATACATGGTTCTGAAAGCCGTTTTCGATATATCAGAATCTCTGACTCTCAGCTGATGATATTCAGATCTCATATCGATCTTGGAATAGACAGAAGAACCCTGCAACTGATCAAATAAATCGTCAATACGAGGCAAATGATATTTATTCTTTATCGTAGCCTTGTTTAGTTGTCGATAATCAATGCATAGTCTCATTGAACCGTCTTTCTTTCTGACAAATAATACTGGAGCGCCCCAAGGAGAAACACTAGGTCTAATGTAACCATTTGCTAGTAAATCTTGTAGTTGATCTTTCAATTCTTTCAATTCAATCGGTGCCATTCTGTATGGAGTTTTAGAAATAGGTATTGTACCTGGTATAAATTCAATGCTGAAGTCTATTTCTCGGACTGGAGGTAAACCCAGAATCTCATCTGGAAAGACATCAGCAAACTCACATACCACTGGCAAATCTGCCAATGAAGGGCTCGATTTAGTACATCTACTGAATACACAAGGAATCCTTCTGCTCCTTTTTGTAATAATCGAGTCATAGACAAAGCAGATATCAAAGGAATTCAAGCTCTGGAACCCTTACCGTAAAATTTCCATTCATCAGCCATCTCAGGTCTGAATCTTACAATTTTCTGGAAATAATCTATGGTAGCTCTGTACTTGGTCAGCATATCAATACCGATAATGCAGTCAAAAGCAGACAAACCGAGTACAATACAATCTAATTCTATCTCATTACCATCATACTACAACATACAATGTCTAACAGACTTCACTGATATAAGACCTCTCCCCAAAGGTGAAGAGACAGATACTACAGCAGATAAAGACTCAACAGGCAAATCATGTGTCAATGTAAATAGCTCAGCGATAAAAGAATGGGATGCACCCGTATCTATCAATAAATAAGCAGAGTAACCACAAAGAGAATAGTTACCTGCAACAACATTATCAGGTGCTTCCTGGGCATGTTCCTCAGTCAATGCAAACACTCTGGCCTGTTGTCTCAGAGGCTGGCTAACAGTCTGACTTCCTCCTGGCCTCGGTTGTGACTGGGTAGTTGGTGGCTGGAAAGAGTGAACAGCAGATGATCGTCTATCAACATGAGCCACTGATCCAGATGATTCTTCTCCCTGGGATCGTTGAGAACGTCGCTGTGGACAGACCCTGGCAAAATGTCCCGGCTGTCGATAGATATTGCAACTACCAAGCACTCCTTGACATTGCTCTGTTGAATGTCTTCCTCCACAAGTTCTGCAATAGACCCATGTATAACTCTGGTTCTTTCGTGAACCACTGGAGCTAGATGAACTACTACCAGACTTCTTAAATTGTTTCCCTCGGGCTTTCAAATTATCTTTCTTTCCATTGCTGCTACCACCACTATCAAATCTGGGAGGTGTTTGGTGGAACTGGGCTGAAGGTGGTGGCTGTTTCGATGTTGGAGCAACATACGAAGTTCCTCGTTGTCTAATGAAGCCTGCTTCAGATCCTTTTGCTCTATTCAAGGCATCAGCAAAATTATTTGGTCGCCCTGCATTTACCAGTGTAAAAATATCTGGATTTAATCCTTTGACGAACTGATCAGCCACGACTTCATCATTCTCAGCAACATGAGGAGCAAAACGTAACAAGGTAGAGAATTTGACCACATATTCTTCAATATTCAAATGACCCTGTCTCATATTAGCAAATTCCACACCCTTGTCTTTTTTGTACGATACTGGGAAGAATCAGTTGATAAAATTCAGCTTTAAAGATCTTCCAAGTAATCACTGTACCTCGATGCTCCAAAGCTCTCTTGGTTGTGAGCCACCAGCTTTTTGCAACCTCGTGTAACTGGTGTCCAATTAATCTGACTCTATGCTCATCTGTATAGTCAAGTGAATCAAATAATATCTCAACATCATCGAGCCAACTTTCACAGTCAATAGAATTCTCAGGTACCTTTCAAAGTCGGCGGTTTGAATGACTGAAATCTCTTCAGCAGTGTTTCCAAGGGTATAACTGTAACATCCATTGGATTGTTTGAAGTACTACCCTGTTCTGGGATTCTCCGAGGAGGCATATTTGATTATCAAAATGGTTAGTAACCAAATATAATAAATCTGTCCCAATCCTCCTCTGATCATCATACCTCTAATCAAAAATCGGTTCTGATTCATTCTCTAATAATACACGTTTCCAATCAAATCAGATAATTTGGTAAACATGTATTTTCAAAGCAATAAAACATGCTAGCACCACAAAAGCAGGAAAGAAAACTCAACCTACCCCGCTCAGTCGCTTCTATTCCAGCCTAAGGAACATACAGCTCTGATACCACCCGTTGTGGGGACCCGGATGATAACTCATTCTTTTCAATCATCATTATGATTAAATGGATCAATTAAATAAACTCGGTCGCAAATTTTTTTTTAATGTTGAACACCTTATAAACAAGTGTATAAATTTCTACAACAAGTTAGGTCCCATCTTATTAAAATTACAAGATCAAGTTCAATATCTAGTACATGATCAAAAGTACAAGTCTTGTACAAAGGAAAATCATAACAAACTATTGTTTATCAACTACATATCATGAGTTGAACAACAGCTCTACTTCTAAGCCCAGATCACCACTCTAATCTCGATCTATCATACTCTTCTCCACCCTGATCCTGTCCCATCTGTCGTCATGCACACATACAAACACAACAACAGCCGGATAACTCCGGTGAGAAACATATTTCCCAGTATGAACAACGTATACATGCATTTCATATAAACATATACAAAAGCATATAACATATGTAAAATAATATGCATCGTAGTCTACGAAAGCATAAATCGATACAAAGCCATAAATCAAACTTTTTAACTCTTACTCTTTGACTCGACTCTTATCTAGGGATCTCGGTTTGAATAAGAACGTAACAAGTCTCCCACTTACTCTTCTCAGCTAGGTGGTGGTACATTCTTATTCCCAAACTTTGGCCCACTATATCGAATCTCTACAATAGTCGTCGATCTTCTCCTAAGCACATCGATATAAACCAACGTCCAGTGACTTGGCACCTCCGCCAAAGACTTATAACACATGCTTTGCTATAACTCAATAGAATAAGCATATCAGTCTCATGAATTGCAACATATCAAAGCAATAACAATATAGTATGTGGTTTTGGGAAACTCAAGCTATTTCTGACTCGAGTTATCTCTCCCGGTTTAACATTGATTTATGCCTTTCTTTTCTCGGGGTTTGGCTTTGGCTCGTTTTTCTACCGATTTCGAAGTCTTCAATACAAATCTGGAATAACATTTGAGAACTACAATATCACATACAACTCAAGGCAAGACTTGATTTGATCAATACTCAATCTACTTCTGTTTTGACGGCATAACATCGCAATCTCGATATATCCGGCAACTCAGACATCAACAGATATCAATCACAACTCATAATCAATACAATTACAACCCAAAATTACCAAATCTGTACAATCTCATTCAATATAGGCTGAAAATTGATAACAATTGCATAAACTGTCCGTTCTTTGATCTGGTTTCGATTATAGGCTTATCATAATCTCAAGAACACAGAATATCAATCAAACTATGATTTCTTCAATACCATATTTTCGAACCATACAGGAAAGTAATAAAACTTACATCCTTTCGAAGTTCTTGACGAGAGAAGTACCGAACTAAACTCGGATTGAAAATCAGACGGCCGGATCTTGCACAATCCAAATTCTAAAATGAAGAATTTGAGAATTCCCCCACAAAAGCTTCTCGGTTCTTGCTGAAGATTCTGAAGAAAATGATGTTTGAAAGAGGCTTATACATGTTCCCATGCATGGCAAGACAAGTGGCAAATTCTTATACATTAGTGCTTGCGCATATGCGCGCCCGATCTTCGCGCATATGCGCGAGACCTACTGTCTCGGCACATGACAATTCCATTTGCTCGCGCATATGCGCGAGACTCTCTGTCTTGGCACTTATGGAAGTCACCAGCTCACGCATATGCGCGCCCCGTCTCGCGCATATGCGCGAGACTTAATGTCTCGGCATGTGCTTCTCGCGCATATGCGCGCCTCGTCTCCGCGCATGTGCGCGAGGTCTGCTGTACTTCACTACACAACACTCATGCTTTTTCCCAAATCTTGTCTCGGAGTGGTCCTTCTATAATCACATCAATTCGTCAATTAATAATGTCGGATTAAAAGGATAAAATCTCGGGCATTACATGTAAAGGCTAACTGGATGAACAATATGTTTATTTAATCAGATAAGCGTCCCTTATTTTATACATCTGCGCATATCAACCAATGTAAGGGAAATTGCTACTCCATTAGCAAGCTTTAAATAACATCAATCATCAGTTAGTTTACACATAATAGAACTGAATATACTAACAACTGGTCGCCTTGAATGCTTTGACTGTTGCAAAAATTGTGAGTTTCTTCTTCCAGAAGATCAGCTAGTTTGCCTTTGGACTTTATTTTATGCAGTCTAACTGGTCGAACTGACTCAAACTGGACTCAACTGGTGCTGAACCGCATTGATCATCTATATTTGATCTGATATGCCAGTTAAGCGGCGGTACTGCTGATGATTAAGCTTCAGTCAACTCATCAGTTTCAGCTGGTAGTTGGGTTTTGTCTGATGATCAGTTGAGCTGGTAGACTTGCAACTGAAATCTTGTCTGAAGAGCAGTTTAGTTGAACTGCTGTCAACTGAACTCAAAATCCTGCAAGCTACTAAAAACAACAATGTTAATGAGTCGAGAGAAGTAGCTAAGATGTTAGTTCCAGAGTTAAGAACCTTCTCTCTTCTCATAACAAATGCATAAAATATTTAAGAGTATTTTGAAATCCATTTTAAATAACATTTTAAAGTATGTTTTAAAATATCAGTTTTCAAATGTCCTTCTTAAAACAGCTAGCTCTGATACCAATTGATGGATCGTCTACCTAGTACCTTGTGGTGCTTCAAACAAAATATTCTCCAAGAGCTGCAATAGCTCATGTTCAAAGAAAATATTCACCGATGAATTAGATTGAGTTCGGAGTTAAAACCAAGAGGAAAACACTTGAAATAATCCTTCATTAAGAAACACTGATATATTTGTATATCTTGCGTAACTGAATAACCAAAAGACTATATTAGTTTTTGCATTCATTAGTTCAGTTATGGTGAGAACTGAACCAACAGATGCTCTAACTAGTTAAATCAGTTTGAAAAAAATAGTTAAAACAATAAATACACAAGATATGTTTATGGATGTTCGGAGACTTCAACTACTCCTACGTCACCACTTCTACCACCTCGGGTACGATTCACTGGAAGACTTTGATCTATACAACACTTTGTACAAACCCACCCAGCTAGAACTTACACTATTGCCTAAACTGAACTCCTAGACTAGACTGAAGGCAGCACCATCCAGTCAACACTTCTTTAATATCTATGTGAGAAAGACTACATACACAAGTTTAACGTCTTTGTGCAAGACTGTATTTGAGTGGTGGTGGGGTGTGTGTGTGTGAGAATTGATCTCTGAACACTACCCGAAAGTGTTCTCACACACTGAGAGAAATATGCTTCTAATCTAAGCCGATAACACGTTGAAGTGTTCCCTCGACTGAGCTGAATGCTTCCCTCTTAAGCTGATATAACATTGAAGCGAGCCCTTCTCTTTTCTCTCTTCTGTTGTATATATCTTCTTGTTATGTCTTCACTGATCTTCACCTTCTATTTATAGGCGCGAAGTTTGATCGTACAGTGAGACTCAATTAATGTATCCTTTGCATTTTGAATCTGTTCCTCGAAATTTGTCTTGTTCTTTCTAGAACACTTTTGTCTTTAAGCTCTGATTCAACGTCCATTATTGTCCTTTGACTGAACAAAAGTTATTGTACCTTTGCGCACAGATGTATTCCACTTAGTTCAGCTTGTCTTGATCTGCAACTGATTGCTCCTAACTGATGTTCTGAACTGATCAGTTGAAATGGTCTTCAGTTGGGCTGGTGAAATCAGTTGACTCGTCAGTTGCACTGATTTCACTCTTGTTCAGTTGAACTATTTTCAGTTGGGCTCTTCATCAGTTGAACACTCCTTCAGCTGACCGGGCTTATGAGGTTATTGTAAGGATCATGTATCGTATTATCGTAAATCCTATGTTGATTATCGATAATTTATGAAATTGCCATGTGATTATGTATATGATGTATATCATGACAATGAAAGTGAGAAAATAAGTATTGGATATGAACTGGCGTTGTAAGAGCTCGAGTGGAAAAGCCGGACGCCAATAAGTACAAAACCAATATTTTAAACAGAACATCTGGCGCCCGAGCGGTAGAAAATGACCGCCCGAGCGCCAATGTACCAAAATTTGGGAAATTGTACAGAACATGTGGCGCCCGAGCGGTAGAAAATGACCGCCCGAGCGCCAGTGTAGCACAAAATTGTGCTCGGACAGAACATGCCGCGCCCGAGCGATAGTTTTTGACCGCCCGGGCGGGAGAATTCTACCGCCCGAGCGCCGAAGCGGTGGAAGATAAGAATAAGAATTTTGTTCGTTTCTTCTTCATTTTTCATGTTTTGAGAGAATACGAGAGAAATTCAATTTCCTGTGTCTGAATCGACTTCGAAACGCTGTATAAACGCGAAACAAATTATAGATTCGGAATCTTCGCTTTGAGAGCTTCCTGTTGAGGTAAAGTTCTTCTAGTTTCAGCAGCTCTAAATATGAAAGTGCTGGAATAGCATGTATTTGAAGTCGAGATTCCTATATGTGGTAGAATAACCGACAAGAAACTCATATTCAAAGTCGGAATTGAATTATGTTATGATCTTGATTTGATATGAATTTTCAAAGTGTCAAATGATATTTGAAACTTATATTATTGATTTTGGATCATGTTATTGATTGAAATGAGTATGTTATTGATGTAGATAAATTATTATACTGATATTTTCAAGCTACATCAACTGAAACAAAGAATTGAGGTATGTTGCGACCGGGTAACATACGACAGATATCTGTATTATATGATATATGTTGGATTGGTTTAATTGATTTGAATGAGAATACATGTCTACATGCCTTATTTGTTGAGTTTATGTGGCATACATGACATTGTGATTTGAATATCGATGTATAAAATAAATGTTTTGTTAACACACTATCGTTTGCTGCATACATCGATACATGACATGCACGTTGAGCTATGATCCTTGGATACCCTGATATGATTTGATTGGATTCTGGGGTTTGTGAACACAATGCTATGTTTGGTATTACATGACCCTTAAAGCATAGACATTAGTGGACCCGATGATTGATTGACATTTGAGATTTGATAGCGCTTTGTCGACGCTATCATACGAGTATCCCTCATTGAGGCCGGTGTGCCAGCTCGAGCATTGATTTGATAGCGATTCGTTTGATTCTGACATGTGCTCAGAGGATGGGCATTTGACCTGATACCTCCACGACATACATGCATTGCATACTATATATCATTGTTTAGATACTTGTGGTATATATGATGGTTGTTCCATACGGAGCTTTGCTCACCCCCAAGGGGGGCTGTTGTTGTCTTTGTGTGTGGACAATGACAGGTACTCCAGGATATCAGGAGGTCGGAGAGGGCACTTCTGGAGGGAGTCACAGTTTGGGTTGAGGTTTTATGTGTCGTTCCCATTATATATATGTATCTATATACCGAGGCATGTTACGAGGATATGAGTTGTTTGTATATGATTGGTTTTGATTGTGTGTGGGCGAGTTTTATGATATGAAATAAAATACTATTTTTAGTATTCAAATTATAGAAGAAATATTTTGGGCTCATTGTAAAGAAAATTTAAACTCGTTTTCCGCTGTAATTAATCAACCCTAATCAGATTGTGTTGTAATAACGATTAGGAGCTAAGGGCCCCACACAGAGTGGTATCAGAGCATAGCTGGGAATTCTCGATTGAGTCTTGTGTACACGTAAATAGGCACAAATGAATTGTGCGTATGTGTTTGATTTATTTGTATTACTTGCTCCTACTTGAATTAGTTTGAGTAAGTTATTGATGAGATTGATTATATGAGATGATGAGATTATGAAATTGATATTGATTTGTGATATTCATCCCTTGATTTGTAGATTGATCACACAAATGAAACTGCGAGTAGCAGTACTGAGAGAATAGTCGGACAATTTGAAGGATTGTCCATGGATATAGTGATGGCTTGATTCCAGGATCTGAATCCACCGAGGTTCTTTGGCACTGAGAGCGCAGAAAGAGCAGAGGCTTGGTTAAAGGATATCGAGCATTTGTTTAATATTGTTGAATATTCCAAGGCTCGGAGACTGAAACTTGCTCTCTATCAGTTGAAAGACCGAGCAAAATCTTGGTGGGAAGCCGCTGAGATTGGATTGAAAGAAGCCAAGATTGAAGTCACATGGGATGTCTTCAAGGCCCAGTTTTTGGAGCAGTATTCCCCTCCTTCCTATTATACTGCCCAAGAGAATGAATTTAATAGTCTGCAGCAGGAAACGATGACTGTTGCAGAGTATGCTTCGAATTTTTCTACTCTGTTGAAGTATGCACCTCACGTAGCTGGGAATGCAAAAGCGAAATATAACAGGTTTGTGAATGGATTGCATCCTGCTTTATATACTTTTGTTGTTTCTGGTTTGCCTACCAGCTACGCAGAGGCGGTTGAACGAGCCAAGGCAGCCGAGGCTGGACTCAGGCGAGGAGGTCCACGGTATACTCCTCCACCACCAGTGTTAGCTCAGCAGGCTACATTGCGCCCAAGAGGTAAAAAGTTCAAGAAGACTGGTTCCACTATTTCTTCGTCTTCTTCGAGTTCGAGTTGATCCCAAAGAGGGAGTCCTGTGATTGCTCCTTATTGTAGTCATTGTGGGGGTAAACATACTATCGAGCAGTGTCGAGGTATGTTTGGTATTTGTTATCAGTGTGGGCAGGAAGGCCATTTCTCTCGAGTATGTCCGAACAGGGGTACGACTTCTTATCAACCCCAGCCAGGATTTAGAGGTGGCCCCAGCATGATGAGACATGTTGTTCTTGTTCCCTCTTTTCAGTAGTCGAGTGTCCCACGATATCGAGGACCAGGTCGTCAGACTGCTCAAGTTCCTCCTCAAGTTAGAGTGTATGCTATGACGGAGGATCAGGCAAAGGAAGCTCCTGGTGGTGTGATCGCAGGTATTTGCATGCTTTGCGATTATCCTGCACGTGTTTTATTTGATACAGGAGCATCTCATTCATTTATATCTCATGCATTTGTTGCATCTCATGGTATTGAGTGTACCCTGTTGTATGATACAATATCGATAGCCACGCCAGCAGGAAAGATTATTTTGTCTGAGCAAGTTGTGCATAATTGTGTATTGATATATGAAGACAATGTGATATTTCTGAATTTGATTCTCTTTCCAATGCACGACTTTGATTGTATTATTGGCATGAATATCTTGACGACAAATCGAGCTACTGTTGATTGTTTTCATGGAGTGGTTCGATTTCGACCTGTTGATGGACCCAAGTGGAATTTTTATGGCAAGGGTTCCCAAGCCAAAATTCCATTGGTATCTTCCTTGGAAATGTCTCGACTTTTGACTAGCGGGGATGAGGGTTATCTTATCTACGCTAATTGATGTCTCTAAGAAGGAACCTTCTTTATCTGAGATTCTTGTTGCGAAAGAATTCCCGGATGTATTTCCCGATGAGATTCCTGATTTTGCTCCTCATCGAGAAGTTGAGTTTAGTATTGATCTTATGCCGGGGACTGCACCTATTTCTAAAGCTCCTTATCGCATGGAACCTCTGGAATTGAAAGAACTGAAAGAAAAATTACAGAATCTTCTCGATAAGGGATATATTCGACCGAGTGTATCACCTTGGGGAGCTCCAGTTTTATTTGTTAGAAAGAAAGATGGTACTATGCGAATGTGTATCGATTATAGGCAATTGAATCGGGCTACTGTGAAAAACAAGTACCCACTTCCTCGTATTGATGATTTATTTGATCAGCTTCAGAGTACTTCTGTTTACTCTAAGATTGATCTTCGTTCTGGATATCATCAAGTACGAGTTGGAGATGAAGATGTGCCTAAAACTGCTCTTTCGTACCAGGTATGGTCATTATGAATTCTTGGTTATGCTTTTTGGTCTTACGAATGCCCCTGCTGTCTTTATGGATCTAATGAATCGTGTTTTTCGAGATTATCTTGACCGATTCGTTATCGTCTTTATTGATGATATTCTTGTATATTCGAAATCAAAAAAGGAGCATGCTGAACATTTGAGACTGGTACTTCAAACTCTTCGTACTAGTCATTTATATGCTAAATTGTCCAAATGCGAATTCTGGATGGACAAAGTGATATTTTTGGGCCACGTCATTTCGAGACATGGCATATCTGTTGATCCTGCGAAGATCGAAGCTGTATTGAATTGGCCAAGACCTACGAATGTTCCTGAGATCCGTAGCTTCATGGGTTTAGCTGGATATTATCGTCGCTTTATTGAAGGGTTCTCGAAAATAGATAAACCTATTACTCAACTAACACAGAAGAATCAGCGATTCATTTGGTCAGATGAATGTGAAGCTAGTTTTCTTGAATTGAAGACGAGATTGACCACAGCACCTGTGCTTACTATTCCCTCAGGTACCAGAGGATTTGTAGTGTGTACAGATGCATTTGGTAAAGGTTTGGGCTGTGTTCTGATGCAACATGGCAAAGTGATTGCTTATGCGTCTCGTCAATTGAAATCTCATGAAACACGTTATCCTGTTCATGATCTTGAATTGGCCGCCATTGTGTTTGCTTTGAAGATCTGGCGCCATTATTTGTACGGAGAAAAGTTTGTTATTTATTCAGACCATAAGAGTCTGAAATATCTCTTTTCTCAATCTGATTTGAATATGAGGCAACGCATATGGATGGATCTCCTGAAGGATTTTGATTGTGAGATTCAGTATCACCCTGGATCGGTGAATGTTACTGCGGATGCCCTTAGTCGGAAAGTGTATGAATATGTTTTAGCTTCTGTTTGTGTCGCCAAGGTACATGAAGATATATGTACTTTCTGTTGGACTTTTCACTCAAATTGGAATTCTGTCAGTGTCTCAGCATTGCAAATTGAGCCGAACTTGATATCGAAAATACGAAAGGCCCAACGAAGCGATGCTCAGATCCAAAAGTCGAAAGAACTTGTATCTGCTGGACATCAGTCTGGATTCCATATTTCTTCTGATGGTTCTTTACGACTTAGTGGTCGGCTGGAAGTTCCTGATGATTCTGATTTGAAATATGCCCTTCTTCGATAAGCACATTGTAGCAAATACAGTATTCACCCTGGAGGTCGAAAAATGTATTTGACATTGAGACCTCAATTCTGGTGGAAACGTATGAAGAAGGACATTGCTGAGTTTATTTCGAAATGTCTTGTCTGCCAGCAAGTGAAAACCAAGAGAATGAAACCTGGAGGATTGCTCCATAGTCTTGAAATCCCGAAATGGAATTGGGAACATATTGCTATGGATTTTGTGACTCATTTACCTCGTTCGCCCAAGGGCTGTGATGCTATTTGGGTTATTATTGATCAGCTTTCGAAATCTGCACATTTTGTTCCGTATGAGCGGACTTATCCTTATAAGAGAATGACCCGTTTATACATTGAGAATGTTGTGAGACTGCACGGTGTGCCAATTTCTATTGTATCTGATCGTGATCTCAGGTTTGCTTCTAAATTCTGGGGTAGTTTCCAGGAAGCGATGGGTACGCATTTGGCTATGAGTACTGCTTATCATCCTCAAACCAATGGCCAGACTTAGCGTACAATTCAAACGTTGGAAGATATGTTACATGCGATTGTGATGGACTTCAGAATGGGATGGCAAGATGCCTTACCATTGGTTGAATTTTCTTATAATAATAATTTTCAAACGAGTATTGGTATGACACCGTTTGAAGCCCTATATGGGAGACGATGTAGATCATCTTTATTCTGGGATGAAATTGGTGAGAGACAATTGACTGGACCTGAAATGATACAAGAAATGAATGATAAGGCTCAGTTGATTCGACAACGAATGAAAGCTGCTCAGGATAGTCAAACGAGTTATGCGAATAAACGAAGACGACCCTTAGAATTCCAAAAATGTGATAAAGTATTTTTGAAAATATCTCCCTTTAGAGGCACTGTTCGATTCGGCATGCGAGGGAAATTATCTCCTCGATATGTTGGTCCATATGAGATCCTTGATCGTGTTGGTGATCTTGCTTATCGATTGACATTGCCACCAGCTCTATCTACCATTCACGATGTATTTCATGTTTCTATGCTGAGAAAATATAAACCAGATCCATCACATGTACTTGCACCTGATGAAGTTGAACTTGATCCTTCTTTTTCCTATGTTGAACCACCTGTTCGCATTATGGATCGAAAGGAAAAGATATTGCGAAATAAATCGATTCCGCTAGTTCGAGTGCAATGGACACGGCATGGTGTGGAAGAGTCGACGTGGGAATTGGAGAGCAAGATGCGAGATTCATATCCGCATTTGTTTGATTCTCTTCCATCTGTTCCATTGTATTCAATGTATACTGATCTATTTACTGATTTTAGTTTTGATATGTACTATAACTGGTGACATATATATGTTTGCCAATGTTATGTATATAGAGATGTTTGAGATTTCGAGGACGAAATCTTTTAAGTAGAGGAGAAATGTAAGGACCGTGTATCGTATTATCGTAAATCCTATGTTGATTATCGATAATTTATGAAATTGTCATGTGATTATGTATATGATGTATATCATGACAATGAAAGTGAGAAAATAAGTATTGGATATGAACTGACGTTTTAAGAGCTCGAGTGGAAAATCCGGACGCCAATAAGTACAAAATCAATATTTTAAACAGAACATCTGGCGCCCGAGCGGTAGAAAATGACCGCCCGAGCGCTAGTGTACCAAAAGTTGGGAAATTGTACAGAACATGTGGCGCCCGAGCTGTAGAAAATGACCGCCCGTGCGCTAGTGTAGCACAAAATTGTGCTCGGACTGAACATGCCGCGCCTGAGCGGTAGTTTTGACCGCCCGAGCGCGGTGTAAGTTAAACTCGGGGGCAGAACATCTCGCGCTCGGGCGCGAGAATTCTACTGCCCGAGCGCCGAAGCGGTGGGAGATAAGAATAAGGATTTTGTTCGTTTCTTTTTCATTTTTCCGCTGAATGTTTTGAGAGAATACGAGAGAAATTTAATTTCTTGTGTCAGAATCGACTTCGAAACGATGTCTAAACGCGAAACAAATTATAGATTCGGAATCTTCGCGTTGTGAGCTTCCTGTTGAGGTAAAGTTCTTCTAGTTTCAGCAGCTCTAAATATGAAAGTGCTGGAATAGCATGTATTTGAAGTCGAGATTCCTATATGTGGTAGAATAACCGACAAGAAACTCGTATTCAAAGTTGGAATTGAATTATGTTATGATCTTGATTTGATATGAATTTTCAAAGTTTCAAATGATATTTGAAACTTATATTATTGATTTTGGATCATGTTATTGATTGAAATGAGTATGTTATTGATGTAGATAAATTATTATACTGATATTTTCAAGCTACATCAACTGGAACGAAGAATTGAGATACGTTGCGACCAGGTAACATACGATAGGTATCTGTATTATATGATATATGTTGGATTGGTTTGATTGATTTGAATGAGAATACATGTCTACATGCCTTATTTGTTGAGTTTATGTGTCATACATGACATTGTGATTTGAATATCGATGTATAAAATAAATGTTTTGTTAACACACATCGTTTGCTGCATACATCGATACATGACATGCACGTTGAGCTATGATCCTTGGATACCCTGATATGATTTGATTGGATTCTGGGGTTTGTGAACACAATGCTATGTTTGGTATTACATGACCCTTAAAGCATAGACATTAGTGGCCCCGATGATTGATTGAGATTTGGGATTTGATGGCACTTTGTCGACGCTATCATACGAGTATCCCTTATTGAGGCCGGTGTGCCAGCTCGAGCATTGATTTGATAGCGATTCGTTTGATTCTGACATGTTCTCAGTGGATGGGCATTTGACCTGATACCTCCACGACATACATGCATTGCATACCATACATCATTGTTTAGATACTTGTTATATATATGATGGTTGTTCCATACGGATCTTTACTCACCCCCAAGGGGGGCTGTTGTTGTCTTTGTGTGTGGACAATGACAGGTACTCCAGGATATCAGGAGGCCGGAGAGGGCACTTCTGGAGGGAGTCATAGTTTGAGCTGAGATTTTATGTGTCGTTCCCAGTATATATATGTATCTATATACCGGGGCATGTCCCGAGGATATGAGTTGTTTGTATATGATTGGTTTTGATTGTGTGTGGGCGAGTTTTATGATATGAAATAAAATACAATTTTTAGTATTCAAATTATAGAAGAAATATTTTGGACTCATTGTAAAGAAAATTTAAACTCGTTTTCCACTGTAATTAATCAACCCTAATCAGATTGTGTTGTAATAACGATTAGGAGCTAAGGGCCCCACAGTTATCCTGCTGAACCACCTATCAACTAAACAATCAGTTGAACTCATTTACGATACATCAGTTGAACTAGTCTAGTTTGGTTGATCAGTTGGTGCTTTCAGTTGGCATCTTCGACAGCTTCAAGTTTGGCTTGTAACTGATTATTTCAGTTTCAGCTATCTGCGCACTAAGGTAGATTATTAGAAACAAACAAAACAAGTTTTGTTAACATCAAAATTAAGATTGCGAACATGAAATGTTCCAACATGAAATCTTTGATAAGTTTGATTTTGATGAGCAAAGCCAAAGTCTTGAAAAAATTTGAGAAAAAAACTAAAATATTTTTGTAAAACTCCATATTAATGTTTTCTACTGATGAGATCGGTACTAGACACCTACGAGGGTACTTCAAACACAATATTCTCAATGAGCTGCAATAGCTCGTGTTCTAAGAACGTGAACACCGATAAATTAAATCGAGTTTGGTTTCAAATAAAGCGGAAAATACTCAAAGTAATAATTCATTAAGAAAACGGATCAATTTAAAGCTTTTATCTTGTGTCAACTGATTAACTGAAATAAGGGGGTTCAGTTTTTGCTTATACAGTTCAGTTATGGTGAGAACTGAATTGGTATCAGCTCGAACTGATCCAATCAATTTAAAACAATAGTTAAACAGTTAAATACACAAGATATGTTTATGTTTGGAGACTTCAACTGCTCCTACGTCACCCCTTCTACCACATTGAGTAGGATCCACTAGAAAACTTGATTTATACAATATCTTATTCAAATTCACTCGACATAGGACTTACGCTACTGCCTAACTGATCTCCTAGTCTAGACTGAAGGCAACACCTTTCAACCAATACTTGTTTAATATCTATGTGTCAAAGACTACATACACAAGTTTTATGTCTTTGTGCAAGCCTCACTCAGCTTTTCAATATGCTCGATTCTCTGTGTATATGTAAGTGATGGTGTGTGCATGTGTGAGAACTTATCTATGAATACAACACAAAAGTGTTCTCACACACTGAGGGAATTGTGCTTCTAATCTAAGCTGATAACACGTTGAAGTGTTCCCTCAAATCTGGGCTGGTTGCTTCTTGTAAGCTGATATGAATTGAGCGTGCCCTATCTTCATCTTTCTCTTTTTCATACACTTGTTTGTTGATGGTTTTGATCTTGTATTTATAGAGGTAATGCGACCGTACATCAAGACCCATCAAATGTGTTCGTTACATTTTGAATCTGTTCCTCGAAATTTGTGTCTTGTCTTTTCTAACATCCATTCTGGAATGTCTAGACTTTTATCGCTGCTGCAACGTTCATTATTGTCCTTTGATTGGACAATTGCTTTTCTTAATGCGCACAGCTAGATCCCACTTAGATAATCTTGTCTAGTTCTGCAAACTGGTCGGTTCCTAACTGATACTCTGAACTGGTCAGCAGAAATGGTCTTGAACTGGTGTGGTGAAATTAGTTAGCTCGTCGGCTGAACTGATTTCACTAATTCAGTTGAACTGGTCATTTGGGCTCTTCATTAGCTGGCCGGGCTTCTGAAGGTCTTATGCTGATCCTCCTATCAACTGAACTGGTCTCTGATATTTCAGTTGGACTTGTTCAGTTTGGGCAATCAGTTGGCACTTTCAGTTTTTATCCTGATAGCTTCGGTTTTTGCTCGGTAACTGATCAGTTTGAAGCCTGATTAGTTTTAATTTTCTGCGCACTTAGGTAAATTAATTAGAATCAAAATAACAAGTTTTGTTAACATCAAAATCAATATTTACGATCAAAAAATGTTCCAACAATTCTACAATGATAGAATTTACCCATATATGTTTAAAAAATCAAAAAGATATCAAATATCAAGTTTCCTACTTAAATTAAACTCTAAACTATGAGATAATATCTTTTCCGCAAGGTAGGCACGCGGGTGCGCGAGTTCTCGCCCAGGTATGCACGAACTTCTACTTTTTGGACAGTATCGCGTGCGGGTGTGCATCTAGGCGCACGACTGCGTCACTTTTGGCACAGATCCACGCGCTGTTCTACCCAATGCGCACGCGGCTGCGCATCTTCTTGCGTGGGTGCGCGCTAGCTGCTGTCTTCTCGATCATTTAGCACTTGAATGACGTTCCAAGGACTTCCAACATTGTTGCCATGTTTCCCAAGCTCCTCTAGTTTGGACATCAAATTTGTAGACCCTTTTTGGTAGCTCTCCATGAGTCCTTAGAGCGCTTCCTTAAACTTCTTGCTACGTCCCCTCGTTATAGGTCCTTCAGGCAACTCCAGTGACTCCCATGCCTTCTTTGGAGCTTGATCAACCACGTTCGCATCATCCTCCCCTTCTTGAAAAGGATTCATCCTCAAATCTTGATCAACTCCTACGTCAAACAATGAAAAATCACTAACACTATAAGTGGAACTGACGTTGTACACACCTGGTAAGTCTAGTTTGTAGGCATTGTCATTGATCCTTTCAAGCACTTGAAATGGTCCATCACCCCTAGGTAGGAGCTTCGAACGTCTCTTATCTGGAAATTTTTCCTTTGCAACCACACCCAATCTATCTTTTCAAACACCACCTTCTTCTTCCCCTTGTTGGCTTGCTTCGTGTATTGTACTTTCTTCTTCTCGATGTTAGGCTTGACCTTCTCATGCAAACTCCTAACAAATTCAGCATTCTTCTTGACATCCAAATTTAACCTTTGCCACACAGGCAAAGGACATCAAATCTAAAGGAGTTAAAGGGTTAAAACCATAAACATCTCAAATGGCGAATAATTTGTAATAGAATGCACACTACGATTGTAAGCAAACTCAACAAATGACAAGAATTCTTCCCAATTTTTCAAGTTCTTTTTAAGTATAGCATGCAGAAGTGTTTCTAAAGTTCTATTAACAACTTCAGACACAATTTTGTGCCAAGTTTAGCCCGCAACGTTTTCCAAAAGTAATTCAAAATTAACATCACGGTCAGACACAATAGTCCTAGGCATACCATGCAACCTAACGAATTCTCTAAAGAACAAATCATCAATGTTAGATATATCATCAGTTTTATGACAAGCAATAAAATGTGTCATTTTAAAGAATCTATCAACAACAACAATATTGAATTCCTCACCTTCTTAGTCCTAGGCAAACCCAAAACAAAGTCCATAGAAATATCAACCCAAGGTTCGCTAGGGACAGGAAGTGATGTATACAATCCATGTTATTGTGTTCTAGACTTAGCTTGTCTACATGTTATGCACTTTTCACAAACACACTCAACATCACATTTCATATGTGACCAACAGAAATGTTCATGAAAAGAACTCAAATTTTAGCCACGCCAAAGTGTCCCATCAAACCACCTCCATGTGCTTCCATAACAAGTAATTCATGAATTGGTGATTTAGGAATGCACAATCTATCTTCTCTAAATAAGAAATCATTATGAAAATAAAATTTGTCATGTGGACCATGTATACATGTTTCAAATACCTCCTTAAGATCCTCATCCATCACATACAACTTTTTCACATGCTCAAACCCCAAAATTTGGACTCCAAGGTATATATTAGAATGTACCTTCGTGATAGTGCGTCGGCCACTACACTTTCCTTACCTTGTACTTGATTATGTAAGGTAATGTCTCTATGAACGCCACCCACTTGACATGCCGCTTGTTCAGCTTCTGTTGCCCTTAAAGTGCTTAAGAGATTCATGATTTGTATGAATCACAAACTCTTTAGCCTCAAGTAGTGATGCCACGTCTCTAGAGTCCTTGCAAATGCGTACAACTCCTTGTCATACGTCGGATAGTTCAGTGTTGCTCCAATGAACTTCTCACTAAAGGACGTCACGGGCCTTCCACCCTGCATCAAAACTCCGCCAATACCTACACCTGAAGCATCACATTCAATTTCAAAATTATTTGCAAAGTCAGGAAAAACAAGTAAAGGAGCATTAATTAACTTTTGCTTAATAATATTAAAAGACTTCTCTTGCTCCTCGCCCTAATGAAATTGGACGTTCTTCTTTATCACCACTGTCATCGGTGTTGCCAGTGTGATAAAGTCTTTTACAAACCTCCTATACAAGTTTGTAAGACCATGAAAGCTTCGAACTTGACCAACAGTAGTAGGCGTCAATCTCGAATATCACTTACCTTGTTTTCATCCACTTGTATCCCCTGTTAACTTACAACAAAACCAGGAAAGACAAGTTCTCTTATACAAAATTCACATTTCTTTAGGTTAGCATATAGACTTTAAGCTCGAAGTGTGATTAACCCAAGTTTTAAGTGTTCAACATGCTCTTCTACATACAATAGAATATCATAAAAGTAGACCGCAACAAATTTCCCTATGTATGCACGCAAAAAATGGTTCATCAACTCATAAAGGTGCTAGGAGCATTAGTCAAACCAAATAGCATTATCGTCCACTCATATAACTCGTACTTAGTTTTAAATGCAGTTTTCCTACTCATCACCTTCCCTCATCCTAATATGGTGATATCCACTCTTAAGGTCAATTTTACTGAAAATACATGCACCATGCAACTCGTCTAACATATCATCTAATCTAGGTATGAGATGCCTATATTTAATGGTTATGTTACTAATTGCTTTACAATCCACACACATTCGCCATGAGCCATCTTTCTTAGGGACTAATAAAACAGGTACAATAAAAAGAGACATGGACTCACACACAAACCCTCCATCCAAAAGTTCACTTACCCGTCGTTGAAGTTCTTTAGTCTTTTCTGGATTGCTCCTATAAGCTGGACGATTTGGCAATGCACTTCCGGGCACAGATCAATTTGGTGCTCAATCCCCGTCAATGGTGGTAGTCCTTGAGGTAGCTCTTCCAGAAACATATCATTAAACTCCTGCAAAAATGAAACAACAATGCTCGGAATTGATCCAGCTATATCACTTGTGTTAAAGAGAATCTTCTTATAAAGAATCAATACAATTGGATTATGTGTGTCCATTAATTGCTTCAACACATTCTTTTGGGCTATATATGTTTTTTTCTTGGCCTATCTCCTCTCATTTTCTTTCCTATCTTTTTCTTTTTTATGGTCATCTCACTCTTTTGATCACTCCTTTTTTCGACCATATCTTTTTCTTTTTTTTCTAAGGCCACCTCTCTTTTCTTTCCACTCTTTCTTTCGGCCTCATCTCTTTTTTTCTTCTCTTGTTGGTTCTCCATTATTTGTTTTGGGGACAAAAGAAGTAAAACAATATGTTCATTCTTGAGAACAAAAGAATACATATTCTTAAACCCATCATACATCACTAGCCTATCATACTGCCACGGTCTACCCTACAAGATATACAAGCATGCATTGGCACCACATCACACAATACATCATCAATATAGCTCATCATTGATCACCGGAAGGAATAGAAACTTTGAAGCCCAATCCCATATCCTCGGGTATAATATTTAGTCGCTTGACAAATGTCCCGGATATGAATGAGTGTGTAGCTCCCGAATCTAGCAATGCGTAGGTAGCTATACCTAGAATGAATATCTTTCCTACGACGAATACACCGTTAAATCTATTTGTGTTGAAACTTAAAGAATTTCTATAATTATTTTCCCAAAATTTTTGAAAATTAAATGCTTGGACCCTAATTCTTTTCGAAAATTTGCAATGTAACCTCTAAAATTTTCGAAAAGAGCCATTTTCATCCCTAAAAGTTTCGAATTCTCTTAATTTTTGTCCTTAAGTTTTCGAAAATCGCAATTTAGTTACTTAATTTTCGAAAATTCCAAATTTCACCTTAGAATTTTCGGTCATCTCTATTTCAGTCTCTGGACTTCTTAAAAATTATGGCATACTCCCTGAATTCTCGGCCTTGTGCATTTACACCCTTAAACTCTTGATTTTTGCACTTTAGCCCCTCTAATTCTCGATTTATGCAATATCATCCTCATAAGTATAAGCCTATTTATCAGTATTAGGTATGTGCGTGTCTAGGAGGCATTATATCTGAACGTTTTCCAAATTCTAAGCGTAACCAACATGCATTTAAACCTAAGTTTCTAATCATGCAGCATATGCTAATCCCTTGAGCCACTTTAAGCATATATAACATTTAACCTAAAAAATTTTTTTAACATGTAACGTAAACGTATAAACCATGTAAACTTGCAGGTATCATCATAAAAATCATGTAAAGCAATTAAACTTACGGACTTGAGACTTGACGACTGAGCTTTCCGGAACTGGCGGTTGCACAACCCTTTCCAGGAACATTGCTCTGATACCAACTGAAACGTCCACTACTCGTTTTCTTAAAAAGTACTAGAATTTTTTGTTTCTCATTTACTTGGCTGATACATATATATATACTTTAAAATACTTTGCACCATTTTAAAAATAAAACAACCAACATTTTTTGATAATTCAAGGGAAAGAATTTAAAACATAAAAATCGTCCAACATTATACCCATCCTAAACTTTGCAATCTATCAAAATAAAGCTAACTCTGACAATCTCTCAAAACTACTCAAAAAGCATCATAAAAGAATCTTAAAAATCTTTAACGTAAACTTTAAATCATAAATGCGGAAAACTAGCGCTGGTCCTTGGGTTATGTGCACCTTCAGTCCAGTAAGATCAATCATCAAGTCCCTCAACATCAATATCATGCTAACCTGCATCGATCACACCTAGTGAGTCTATTGACTCAGCAAACCATAACCATAATAGCAAGTAGTACATATACATTTACAAGCAACAGTGAAAATACTTATACTTAAAATTACATTTCATGAACATGCATAAACATAAACATTTTTCCTTTAATCATAAAAATTTTCATTTTCATCATATACGTATACGTTTCCCTTTCGTTGAATTCGGATCGTTAATTGTGACTTTCGTATCAGCTGAAGGTCGATGGATATATCTACGTATTATCACAATACTGGGCGGCAGGGACATCAGCGACACTTTCACTCGTCAACTAAGCCTTGGCCTTACATATCATCATATCATCGTATTAATCACAATTACTTCTCCTCCTCCTTCATATTTTTGTATTTTCGTCACTTGTAAAAATTCAAGCATATAATAATCATTTTTCTTTTAAACCAAGCATGTAACATATTTTTTTAGCATTATCGTTTAATCATAAAATTTCCATAAACATTTAAAATAAACACGTCATCATTATTCACATCATTCAGGGCAATGCTAAGGCGTTTACTATTTTTCAGGTGTAAAATGATTATTTTATCTCTAGACGTAAAATTTCTCGATTTTGACTTTTTCTTACTTTCGTTGACTCTAAATCATCCCAAATAATTATTTAAGCTTAAATTAAATTTCTAATATTTTTATTTAGCCTAAATTCGAGCCTTTCTATTTATTTCCTAGTTATTAATTCGTAGAGCGTTTAATTCCCGAATTAATTCAAAATTCATTATTAAATTCCCAATTTTTAAACATAGACTTTTTATTCCAAAATTACCCTCGTGAACCATGAATCAACCCCAGTGGACCATGGTTTGAACCCTTAGCCAGTAAAACCCTAAAAATCGAACCCTTAACTTAACCCTTGAGAACACTCTCGGTTTCATCGAGCCATGCCCGAGCCACCTTGAGCCAACCTCTTCCCAGACCACCTATGCCTAGTGACCAGCCCTGACCCCTTGATCCAGCCCCTAGCCCATGCTGCAGCCTCCTGCCCTGAAACAAGAGCCGCGCGATATTCTTCATCTTGCACCTAGGACTCGTATGCATCGAGGACTCCTCACCCCAGCCACCCCCGTAGCCCAGCCCCTTGAGACCCTCACTAGACCACCCTTAGATCTAGCCTGGACCCCCTGGCCATGACGTGGCTCCCTTTTTGCGCTGCACAGCCCTCGGCTGCATGGGAAGAGTTCCATCGTGCATGGACTCTTCCCTAGCTATCGCGCATGAGTCCTAGCGTGGCTAGAACTCTTCCTCAGACCCAACCACATCCAGCCCAAGCCCTGGTTGAGCCGCACGCTTGCTTTCCCCTTAGCCGAACCCTATCTCCTAAATAAAAAAGCTTTTCGTTCAATCTTCCTTCCGTGCATGTGCAGCCGTGGTGTAAGCTTGTCTAGGCCCTTAAACCCTCTTAAAATTGACCCTTTTTATTTTCCTAGGATGGAAGTCCCTTTATGCAACATATACATGAGTTTTGAATCAACAAAGCATGAGTTATATGCATTTATGATCAATAAAACAAAAATACAACTTGTGATACATATTTTTCATGCAAAGTTGATGAAATATACATAATATGGTGTGAAAGATGTTTGAAATAAATTTAAGGCGTGCCTTTGCGTATATTATGCACGACAAATACGTTGAGATGCGAAGAACGGCGATGAACAGAACCCTAGTTGTTTTCCCTTCAAAACCTGTGGCCACCTTTGTATGATTTCTCGTGTGTGCGTGTGTTTGAGTGGGATGGGAGAGTCCTTGTAACTTTTGAGGGGAGGGGGCGTGTGGTTTGAGGGTTTGGAGGAGGGTTTTTAGCTTATTTAATTGTTAACTAGCATGTGTACAAGCTTGGACCCATTGGTCTAGTATAATAGGCCCAACAATCCCATTAGCAATTATTTAAAATATTTTGTATAGGAAAGTTCGTGAAATATTTGTCAAGTTCTCGAAAAATTCATATTTTAGTCGAAATCGAATACCGTGAAAAATTACGGATGAGCTTGCGTAAAGTGACAGCCCTGCGCGGCATCTCCTGCTATCATGGGCACAAAGTGGCAGCCCCTATCAAACTTGCGGATGAACTCCGCCACAGATAAATCCCCATGTCGGAGGCCCATGAACTCTCTCGTCAGGCGGCCCCTGACGTCAGCTGGGAAATACTTCATGTAGAATAACTCCTTGAACCTGGCCCAGGTAAGGGCGGCAAAGTCCACAACATGCGCGGCTCCCTCCCACCATAGGGATGCATCATCTCTCAGCATATAGATGGCGCACCTGGCCCGATCGCCATCCCTCACCCGAAGGTAATCAAAGTGAAGCTCCAGTGATCTGATCCACCCCTCAGCTACAAATGGATCAGTGGTACCCCCGAGCTCCTTCGGGTTGAGCCTACGGAACTGCTCAAATACGTCTGTCTGCTGGCGAGGCGCCTGCTGGGCCTGCTCCATGCGTATCGCTAACCCCTCAAGTACTCGGGTAGCGGGGTCTCCCGGTGGTGGTGGTGGTGATGGAGGACCCCTTCCACCCTCATGGATATCATCCACTCAGGCCATCCTGGGCTCGCGTCTGGGAGGCATATTTGAATACAGTCCAATTAAAACGTAACTCATCATGCAATTAATCTAGTTTTGAAATCAATGGACCTTAAATCGTAAAAGCAGTTAATGCGTAAATCATGAAAGTATGCAGGTGATAACAATAAATCATTTTTAAACATTTAAATCATAAATTAAATCATAAAAGCTTGCAGACTTAAGGCTTTAAAGACTGAGCTGCAGAAGCTGGCGACGTCAAAACCTTATATATGACCCTTGCTCTGATACCAACTGAAACGTCTACTCGTTTTTAAAAGTGCGGAATTATTATTATTTTTTAAAAAAAAACTCTCATTTTTGAAAATAACCATTTAAATGCATCGCATGCATGCAATCCTACTTAAAATCATCATTTAAAAATTTTCATAAGCGATTACCAATAAAATGTAGCGGAGTAAAAATATGAGAAAATTCCTACATCCAACAGTAAAATAAACCAGCGTATAAAATACTCGTAACCTCTCAAAACATGAAATCATAATAGTGCGGAAAAATCATAGGTCATTGGGTTGTGTCGCCCACCAGGTCCGCTAACTCAGAGTCCAGCACCTCCAGTCTCCTCGACATCGAACTCACCTGCATCACACACGCCTAGTGAGTATAAAGACTCAACACACCTATACCAGTAATAACAGGTACATATACGTAGCACACAGCAGTGAAAAATATCATACTCAACATAACTTTCGTGAACTTAAAAGCGTAACGTAAACGTGTCATGGAGAATCATATCATGTCAAATCATGTCATCTCATGTCATCATGTACATGTCAAAACAGCTCATCAAATCAGCATAAACTTAAACATTTTCTTTTAATTGACTTCAGTTCATTAATTGTGACTATCGTATCATCTCTATCGATGGATCCATCTATAAAACCATGGTACCCGGCGGCAGGGGACATCAGTGACAGCATTACCCATCCACTGAGCCCGGGCCTCAGCTCATCATATGTCATGTCATCGTATACATATACATCGTCAGTCATAACCAATTCTCATCCTTCAAAAATAACATCATTTTCATCACTTAATAAAAACATACATATGCGTAACTTTTCCTTTAAACCAAGCATGCAACGTGTTTATCATAATTACGTAAAAATCGTAAGAATGATGCATAAACATTTAAAATATCATATATTTGTGCTCAGCGCGCTGCCAGGACCAAAATCTCACCCTGGGTGCAAAATGACCATTTTGCCCCTAGAAACCCAAAAATTATCATTTCATCCCTGGACCTCTAAAGTTGACTCGAAGCTTACCAAACTCCTTAAAATATCCCTGGACCTCTAAAATTGACTCGAAGCTTACCAAACTCCTTAAAATATCCCAAAACATTTTTAAAAGTATTTCTAGACGTAAACTCGAGCCAATTCTCAACTTAACCGATTCATTTTAAAACTTGGACCGGGGTCCCAATTTCAACCCGAATCGACTCGAAACTTAACCGAATTTTTCTCAACTTTTTATAATATCTTACAAACACTTAAAGCTCTTAAAACCCTGCAACCAAGCCCCTAAAACCACGGCCAAATTTTCCAGATGGTCACCGAACTCTCGGCCCCTTTCCTAAATTACCTCCTTAGTTCACTCCTTTCCCAAAAACTCAAGCCACTAGCCAACTCGATGTACCAGCCATGAACCGACCTCCCGTTGAACACCTTGGGACCCTACTTGACACACTAAACACACGGTTTCAGTTCCATGCAGGCTGCACAAGGCCCACGACTCTAGACCCAAAGGAGCATCGTCGCGATCCCTTCACTAACACCGCTCGGTTCGCGCTTGAGGGCTGTTCCAACAGGTGCCAAGCCCTTCCATGACCTGTCTCAGACCCGTCAGGGTCTGTTCCATGGCACGGTTGAGCCCTTGCACAGTTGCACTACTGGTTGGACCCTTGCACGCAACTACTCCAAAGCCAATCCAAAATGAGACACCACACTCGATCTACACCAAGTGAAAGGAATTTTATTCCTTGATATATTTTCCTTTTTAATATCTTTAATGTTTTGCCTTTCTAGACATGAGAAATTGATGATATGATCTCGTGTAGATTTAATATTTGATATGAGACTATCTTTAAGATATGATATCATAATATCTTTATTAAGATATGATATCATAATATCTTTAAGATATGATATCCTTGTTTTAAAAGAGTTTGTTTCCTAATGAAATGGTTATATATAGAGGACTCAAAGGAGAAGAAAAATTCTGGGGAGACCAAGAGCAAAAAATAAAACATCCTGGAGAGACGAATTTATATGAAGAGGTTTAGGATGCAATTGGTTTTTTACTCGCCTTAATTAGGGAGTTGTTTTATTCTTTCACTAGTATTGGTTTTTGTAAACTTACAAGTTTTTCTAGTGAATTATTTTGCCCTGAGGCAACGCACAAGTATTTTATACCTGTGCATAATTTATATCTCGTCTCTCGTATTATTATCATTTCAGTTGCGTGTTAATGTGTTAAACTATAATTTCCGCTGCATGTTGTCGTGGGTGTTACAACACCTATGCACAACACCTACATTCTGATATACACAACACTCACCCTCATCACAATTACCCTGTGGAAACGGAACTTTCACCAAGTTCCAACCAGAACCGAATCCATCCCTATTTCCCTCCATACAATGCCGTGTCTCGGCCCTTCACACCAGCAACCGAAAGTCCCCTTGCACATCAACAAGAAACCGTGAGAGTTGAAGCACAAATATGCGATAATCACATGAAACCCAAAAATCTCAAACACACTCGGTTGGATCGTAAGTTATAGCATGCAAAAACACATTCAACATTATTTATGACATGTATGATGCAAAAACAAGTACAGTACGTTCCTTAATGATTGTTTTAGGAAGAACGATCGAGGAACCACAGCCGAGGAGAAAGCTTTTTGCTTGAAGTGAAAGAAATGGTATCACCGACAACTTACAGCAGCAATTCACGAGAAGAATTGTGAGTGGAGGATGTGGGCGGCTACTGAAACGTAATTAGGTTTAGTGGGGAGCTTAGGGAGGTAATTAGGTGCAAAATATAAGGTTTAGGATTAATTAAATGGGCCCTAAATCCTAGTCAAAAGTTTAAAAAGGATTTTAAGCCCAACAAGCTTAAAAGTATGCCCATTAAATCCAAACGCACTCCCGAAAAATATTTCGTGTTGAAAAGATTTTGAAAATATTAGCCGAACCCTTGAAAAGTCCTCCGATTTGATAAAATTTGTGTACCGTTAAAAATAGAAATCCTGCGGGTAAAATACTAAATAAAATCCCATTTTTTGAAAAATACCCTTAAAAACACCTTAACTTAATTTATAAAAATAAGTCATGTAATTAAAATAATTTTCCTGAAAATTCTCCGGTCTCTGATTCTCGTTCGAGCGTGAAATGCACATAGAAACCCTAATGCATGAACTTTTTTAAAAATTTTCATGAATTAAATTCTATCATGCATGAATTATGCATAAAACACATAAAAATAATTAAACACATAATTAAAATAAAAATCCTAGATTGCTTGTATTCAGGTTACAAGAATTAATTTCCTGGACCTTAAAAATGGTATGGGACTGTGCAGTTGAAGAGGGCTTTAAAAGATTTGATATGTACTACTAATATCAAGAATGTACATCATCTTTTCGGTAGCTCATCACATAAAAACTTCAAAGTTAAGCGTGCTTGACTTGAGGCAATCCTGGGATGGCTGACCTCCTGGAAAGTTTCCTATGGTGCATGTGAGTGAGAACATAAGCACGCTGGAAATACCCGTCTTGATACAGTGAGGACAGTCGTCGAATCTGGGGCGTTACAGTTGGTATTAGAGCCGATCTCTCCGAGTACGGTGTGGTTCGAGGACGAACCAAACGGAAACTGGTGGGCATGTGAGGCCCGGGGCCGAAAAAGGCGGGGGATGATCGTCGGTGCCATGAGATTGCACGGACAATGAGCGGCTCCTGGCAGGCTTCTAGGCGGAGGGAACATGGATGAACCGATCTTACACCCGAAGAAGATGGATTCCTAAACTGTTCAGTTATGGGACTGTGCAGTTGAAGAGGGCTTAAAAGATTTGATACGTACTACTCATATCAAGAAGGTCCATCTTCTTTTCGGTAGCTCATCACATAAGAACTCCAAAGTTAAGCGTGCTTGACTTGAGGCAATTCTGGGATGGGTGACCTCCTGGAAAGTTTCCTAGGGTGCGTGTGAGTGAGGACATAAGCACGCTGGAAAGAACCATCTTGATACAGTGAGGACAGTCGTCGAATCTGGGGCGTTACTAATTATTGTCTTTTGACTGGACAATTGCTTTTGTACCTTTGTGCACAGCTGGATTTCATTGAATAAGCTTGTCGTGTTCTGCATCTGATTGGTTCTAACTGATGCTCTGAACTGGTCATCTGAACTGATCTTCAGTTGGGCTGGTGAAATCAGTTGACTCGTCGATTGAAATGATTTCAGTCATTGAGTTGAACTGGTCAGCTGATCTTCATCAGTTGAACTCTTCATCAGCTGGCCAGACTTCTGAAGATCTTCTGCTGAACCACCTATCAGCTGGACAATCAGTTGAACTGGTTTACGATTCATCAGTTGAACTGGTTCAATTCGATTAATCAGTTGGTATTTTCAGTTTGCATTCTTTGATAGATTCAGTTACATTCAGCTAACTGCACACTTAGGTAAATTAATTAGTAACAAAATAACAAGTTTTGTTAACATCAAAATCAAGTAAGATTGCGAACATAAAATGTTCCAACAATCTTCATTTTTTTTATGATCACAAAACTTGAACAACTAATTCTTTTTATACATTTAAGTGCACCATATTTTAAAGGAAAGTGTTACTATAATAGAAAATTTTAAACAATATCAAATATCAGTCAGTTTATACATGCTAGAACTTGATATACCAACAACTGATCGCCTTGAATGCTTTGAATGATGCATCGGTCTTGAGTCTCTTTTGCCAGAAGAGCAACTAATTTGCCTTGGACTTGATCTCTTCGCTGGCTAACTGGTCGAGCTTACTCAAACTGGACTCAACTGATGCTAAATTGCATTGATCATCTATTTTGATCTGATATAGAAGTTAAGCGGCGGTACTTCTGATGATTAAGCTCCACTTAAATCATCAGTTTCAGCTGGTAGTTGGGTTTCGTCTGTTGATCAGTTGAACTGGTAAGTTTGCAACTGAAATCTTATTCACATATCAGTTCTGTTTTGCTGTCAGTTGAACTCAGAACCATGCAAGCTGCTAAAACATCAAAGTTAATGAATCGAGCGAAGTGGCTACAATGTTAGTTGCAGAGACAAAAACCTTCTCTCTTCCCACACAAATTCATAAAAATTTTAAGAGGATTTTTAAATACATTTTCGAACATATTTTAAAATATTAGCTTTCAAATATCATTCTTAGAACAGCTAGCTCTCATACCAATTGATGGATCGGTTCGGGCACCTTTGAGGGTGCTTCATACACAATATTCTCAGTGAGATACAATATCTCGTGTTCTAAGAATGTAAACACCGATGAATTAGATTGATTTTGGTTTTAAACCAAGCGAAAAATACTCGAAATAATCCTTCGTTAAGGAAGCTAATCAGCTTTATAGCTTTTAACATGTGTAAACTGATTAACAGATATAAGGGGGATCAGTTCTTGCATATATCAGTTCAGTTATGGTGAGAAATGAAATGATAACAGCTCGAACTGATCAAATCAATTTGAAAATGATAGTTAAACAGTTAAGCATACAAGATATGTTTATGGATGTTCGGAAACTTCAACTGCTCATACGTCACCCCTTCTACCTCCTCGGGTAGAATACACTAGAAGACTTTGATTTATACAACATCTTGTACAAACCCACTCAGCTTAGGACTTACTCCACTGTCTAACTGAACTCCTAGTCTAGACTAAAGGCAACACCTTCCAGCCAACACTTGTTTAACGTATATGTGTCAAAGACTCGCTCAACTGATCTTTTAAGCTCTACTCTCTGATATATGTGAATGATAAGGCTCTTCATCAGTTAAACTCTTCATCAACTGGCCAGGCTTCTGAAGGTCTTCTGCTGAACCACCTATCAGCTGGATAATCAGTTGAACTGGTTTGCGATTCATCAGTTAAACCGGTTCAGTTCGATTAATCAGTTGGTACTTTCAGTTTGGATTCTTCGATAGCTTCAATTACGTTCAGCTAACTGCACACTTAGATAAGTTAATTAGTAACAAAATAACAAGTTTTGTTAACATCAAAATCAAGTAAGATTGCGGACATAAAATGTTTCAACAGCAGGCATTTCATTTTCATCCTCTTTCTCATCTCCCTCACTATGAGATTCATACTCCCTATAGGTATTCAATACCATCACTCTTTTATTTGGACACTGACTAGCAATATGACCAACCCCTTGACACCTAAAACATTTGATATCTCTAGAACGATTAATAGGAGTTTCAGATTTACCTTGCACTCCTTGTTTTGGCGCCTCCTGCTTAATGTCAACTTTGGGCTTGGCCACCACTTTGCCTTCTTCACGTTTAACAACGTTGGAACGCCAAGATGTTGATGCATTCCCCACTTGAGTGGTGCAGCCAATTCCTCTCCTCTTGAGTTGTTGCTCCACCTTTATCGCCATTTGCACCATCTCATCTATGTTCAAGTAATGTCTAAACTCCACTTGGTCTTGAATTCCCCTATTTAATCCACATAGAAAACGAGCCATAGTAGTCTCACGATCCTCCTCTATGTTTGCCCTAATCATGACCACTTCCAACTCTTTATAGTAGTTCTCGACACTCTTTACTCCTTGGCTCAAAGTTTGTAGCATCTTAAACATCTCTCTATAATAGTGATTGGACACAAACATTTTCCTCATGACGCTTTTCATCTCAGCCCAAGTTTCTATAGGTCTCTCATTGCAATTTCTCTTAGTGGTCACTAATTGATCCCACCAAATAAGTGCATAATTTATAAACTCAACCACTGCCAACCTAACCTTTTTGAGTTCGGAGCAGTGGTGACAATCGAAAACAAACTCAACTCGCTTCTCTCATTCTAAATAAGCCTCTGGGTTAGACTTACCGTAGAATGACGGGATCATCTTAATGCTACCCATATTCCCATCTTCGTTACCACCATCGTAGTACCTACCCCGTACGGCTTATCTTTTTCCTCTCCCAAATCTTCTATCACCCTTATTCCTACCCCAACTCTCATTTTGGCTCTCATAGTCGCCTCCCATATTCATCTCATCCTCATATTCACATCTACCATCATTTTTAGATTTAGACCTACTCCCACTAGCACTACCCTCAAGCCTTTCCAACCTCTCATGTAAAGGCTCCTATTGGGTCCTCATCATCCTACTGAAATGACCGAACGCCTCCATTTGGACCTTAGAAATTCCTTGGTTCGCGTCATTTCCTACCTCTTCCAATTTTCTTTCGGACACTGTACCTGCAAGAAACGTTATTAGAAATAAAATATAATATTCACCACCCAAATTCTCACGGTCACACCAAAGAAAATCTGCTCGTCTCTCCTTTCTATATTTTTTTTCTCTCACTGCAAATACTCACCGGTCACTCCCAAGAAATAATGCTCGCACTTAAGTGTTGTCACTCGAATTTGATAGATCTCTTGAAGGTGTGCTCAAGCTTTGTACTTGTATATCAAACCAACCAAATTCAACTCGTGGACAATCGAAACTGTCTCACTTGGACTATGCAAAGCGAAGAAATTTGAAAATATTTTTTTTCCCGATTATGATAGACACTTGAATATGACTCACAAAGGAAAATAGAACAAAATATCAAAACAAATTTATAGAAATTTTTGGAATTTTTTACTCTTTTTTCTGCATTCGGAGATTTTGCAACTCGAAAAATCCAAAAAAAAAAAGAACCACAAAAGTTTGAGAATCACATATTCACGAAAGACGAAGAACGCTAGAATAACACATATATGAAAACAGAACAAAAGGATAACACAGATCTAATAGTAAACGATAAATTTACCTGAATCAAAGAGAACCAAAAGCTCTGATATCAAATGATGCGATTCTTCAATCACGAAAAGAAAACGCGCTCAAAAACAGAGTCACGCCCTTGATTCGATGAAACAAAGAACATTGGGTTATCCCGATCTTTTGAATCAAGCAACAATTTGTGATATTCACCTCTAAACGATGAAAAATTAGCAACAATATTCACGATATTAAACAATCAAATTTCAGATGAACCTTTAAAGAACTCGTTTTTGATAATCCATGCGAAAATTATTGACAAACACCAAAAAGATAAAATCTTTGATAAGTTTGATTTTGATGAACAAAGCCAAAGCCTTGAAAAAGTTTGAGAGAAAACTCAAAATATTTTTATAAAACTCCATATTAATGTCTTCTATAATGATAGAATTTACCGATATATGCTTAAAAAATCAAAAAGATATCAAATATCAAGTTTCCTACTTAAATTAAACTCTAAACTAGGAGATAATATCTTTTCTGCAAGGTAGGCGCGCAGGTGCACGCGAAGTTTTGCTTTTTGGACAGTACCTCGTGCACGGGTGCGCCGGTTCTGGGCATGCGGCCGCGCCACTTTTGGCATGGGTGCGCACCCTGTTCTGCCCAATGCGCACGCGGGTGCGTCTTCTTGCACGGGTGCGCGCTAGCTGCTCTCTTCTTGATCATTTAGCACTTGAATGACGTTCCAAGGACTTCCAACATTGTTTCCATGTTCGCCAAGCTCCTCTAGTTTGGACATCAAGTTTGTAGACCCTTCTTGGTAGCTTTCCATGAGTCCTTGGAGCGCTTCCTTAAACTTCTTGCTACGTCCCTTCGTTATAGATACTTCAGACAGCTCCAACGACTCTCATGCCTAATTTGGAGCTCGATCAATGACAGGATCGATTAAGGGGGTAATCGTTGAGTTACAATAGCTCGATTCTTGAAATATTGAACACCGATGAATTAAATCGAGTTTGGTGTTCAAACCAAGCGGAAAATACTCGAAATAATCCTTCGTAGAAACCGATTAAATATTTTCTAAACCATTTAAAATATATGCAAGTTGGATGAGTAAAAAAAATTTAGTTGAAGTATTTTATCAAACTCTTGGTATGCAATATTTTGGTATTTGAAGAACATATAAAATGTTTCAACAATACTTCTTTAAAACTATGAAAATGATAAGTAAATGCAATAAACAAATAGACACGAATTTGTTTCTGGATGTTCGGAGACTTCAAATGCTCCTACGTCACCCCTTCTTCTCCTTGGGAAGGATTCACTAGAAGACTTTGATTTATACAACTACTTGTACAAACCCATTCAGCTAGGACTTACCCACTGCCTAAACTGAACTCCTAGCACTCAAGATTGTAGGCTGCACCTCACAATCAGCATATTGTTTAATGTCTCATACGCAAAGACTACAAACACATTGTTTTACGTCTTTGTGTGAATACTCACTCAACTAAACTTTGACGTTTAACTCTCTTGTATATGTGTGAGTTATTGTGTGTGAGGAATTTATCTTTTACAGTGTACATCTCAAATGTATCCTCACACAAGGGCTTGTGCTCTCAACTAGCTAATATATTCATGCTAACTGCCCATTCTTTGAATCCTCTTCAAAAGCTCTTGTTTGATCTTCAAGATGTTGTATTTATAGGCTCCAAAAATGATATATACGTTAGACACAAGAATATGATCGTTCGGAAATTTTCTGTACTGTTTCTGGAATTGCAACGGTCAAATTCGTCTTGCTGGACATTTTCCCGACTGGTCAACTCTGGTCAACTCAACTGGTAATTCAGTTCAACTGGTCAGCAGCTGGTTCAATTCAGTTGGTTGGTCAGCAGTTGGTTCAGTTTCAGCTGGTGTGCTGAAATCAGCCTAGCTGATTTCAGTTTGTGCAGAACCAGTAACTTCATCGTCATTTATCAGCATCTTACACTTTGATAAAGACTTTGACTTCTGAAGATGATTTGTAGATCATCGTCTTATCTTTCCAAATCGTTTCATTTCGATAACCGAGCTGAGAGATATGACCAAAATACCGCAGCTGCTCAAACCCAACTGATTGCTGTTTTCGTGTGATCAGTTTGATAATTGAGCGATCAGTTATACCATGATAACATCCGATTTTGCCCAACTTACGTGAAATACGATTTGTTCTAAATTGAGTTTTCTAATCAGTCCAGTTAGCGGATTGTCATTTGGATCATCCAGTTGAGAGATATCATCAAAATATCAAAGATTGCCAGAAATTCAGTTTGTGCAGAATTTAGTTTCGGCTTGCTTCTTGTTTTAATAATCTTCACACTTGAGTAAATATGTTAGAAACACAATAACAAATTTTGTTAACATCAAAATCAAGATTGTGAACGTGAAAAGTTCCAACAATCAACCACGTTCACATCAGATGTATTACACTAAAAGACTTTGTTGTATTACAACATATTGCAATAATCCACTTTAGTTGGACTTATACATTGCCAAACTAAAACTCTTACTTTTTCAAATTGTTTACAGTAAATAACTGATTCGCTTTTAACAAGTAGCCTGAATGCTACAAATTAATACAATGAAAATAAGAGCGTAAGTGTGCGATTTGTAGACTGAGAAAGTGCTTGAAAAATGTATCACAATTGATTGATAATCGTCGATAATTTGTGCAGCACGTTTTTTTACCAACCCTCTTCAACTGAATCGATCGGCTATATATAGTCTTCAATTCCAACGGTCACATTGAATGCATTTAATGACAAATATCTGTTGAATCGTTGTTTAGTTCAAGTTGATGAATTTTGCATACAATGATATGAAGTATTAGGCTGTTCTGCTTTGTTACATCTGTTCTGCTTTTGTATGAACTTTCTGTCTGTCGGCTGATACTATAACTAATGTGTGGCTAACGGATTAGAAGTTAGCTGATCGACAGATCAGTTCAGCTGGACACTTTCAATTCAAACTGATGTCATTTCAGTTTGATATACTTCAGTTGATGAAGATTCTTCCAGTTCAGTTTAAACTAAGTCTTCAGTTACCAATTCGTTTATTGAAATTTATGTCATTGGTTTTAAATTTTCTTTCAGTTACGATCTTTGATTAAGTCCGAACAGTTTGTTTCTTCAGTTCTCTTGCATATTTAATTGTCAAATTCTGAAACTTATAATATTCCAACAATTTCCCCATTTACAGTGTTTGACAAAACCTAGATTTCTTGGACTTATGAACTGGTTATTTTGATAGAATGAAATAACAAAATTTATTGTAGATAAAATATTGTACATATTCGTACATAATTAGGAAATATTTTTCATTGAATTTGAAAAAGGTAAGTACAGATTCGTACATACATATCAAAATGAAACAGATGTCCAATAGACTAGCTACTGAATTAGGACACTTGATCATTTCTTGGACTTCTTCTCAGCTAGTCCTTTGTTAGTTGGTTTGTCTGGTTCTCTCCTTTTCTTACTGATTGTCCCTACTGTTGTCATCTGTTTCCTCCCTTTTTTTCAACACCTGCTGTTCTAGTGATGATTAATGAGGGGTAGTCAGCTGTTGTCTTTGTCTTCAGTTTGGCTACAGGCAGAACTGACTGAATCGGAACTGCAGGAAGAGCTTGCTGAGCTCCTGAGGCCAGTAGTCTGAGCTCAATAAGAGCTCCTGGAATAGCAGCTGGCTTAGTCTTCTGATACCTCGGCTTCTTCAGCAGTTGAGGAGAGGGGTTTTTCTTCGAATCACTGGTGGAAAAGACCAGTTTCTTCTTGGATTTAGGAGCAGCAACTGTTTTTTCCTTGACAGCTTTCTTCAATTTAGTAGCTTCTTCCTCAACTCCTGATTTCTTCGGCTGAACGTTGTGAGCTCTGTAGACCTTGAATTTTATAACTGATGAGGAAAATTCCGGAAAAATCCCTAAGTCCTCAATCAGCCTGCTCAGCTGAAGTGCAAAGCCCTTGGACTGCTTGGTAGATTGCACCATATTTTTCAGAATGGTGAAGAGGATAAATGACCAGTTCATCTTGATTTCTTTCACAATAGTAGTAATTATCTGGAACTTCTCAAGAGTGAGGGCAACAAATGAACCGGATTTTGCTATAATTCCCTTAGCAACAATATTTGTCAGTTGCTGAAACTCTGGCTTCAGTTCCTTCTTGGGATCAGACACCTTGACCATTTGTCCACTAGCTGATAGAATAGTATGCATCTCTTCAATATTAGCAACAGCTAACTCTGAAAAATTGGAGAGGCCTTCAGCTGGAAGTTGAAATAGTGTCCTAAAAAATTCTTCATCAACGACCATAGACCCTCGTCGGTCACTGAGTTAGATTCACAAATGGAGAGAATTTCTGCAGAGTGAATCTCTTGAGTTGCCAGCTCTAGAAAGTGACAAAGCCCAGATGATTCAATCTTCTTGAACATGCTACAGACTGAATCATCGAAAATTGCCAGAACTGCCTCAAAATCGATGGCAATAGCATTTAATAGAAAAGTTGGGGTTTTAGCTGCCATTTCGATTTGATTTTGCTGCAAAGAGAGAAGAGGAATACAAGTGATTTTCTCTGAAAGATTGGAGAATTGGAGAATTTTAGAAGTGTGAGAACAAATATGAGAAATGACGGTTGCTAAAGATGTTTCGTGACTATTCAAATTTCGGACACGTGGCAGTCTATTACAAGTTTTACCATAATAATAAAACAACCAGCCGTTGCCAGTATTTTTAGAAATTGAATTTGAGTAGTTATTAAAAAATAGAAATGAAACGTTTGAAATTCAAAAGTTTGAAAAAATTTAAATGGAGAATTAAAGTTAATCTACTTATGTGATAAGATCAGTTGATTTGATTCCTGACTGATCAATCTGTGACTGAATCAGTTCAGTTCATAAATAGTTGATATTTGTCTTATCAGTTGACTTCCTAAAATTTTACGTTCTCCTAAATTAATCAACAAGATAAATCAGTAAGCCCTAAAATATTTATAAAGTAAGAAAACTTAGTCTCGAGTAGTAGCTTAGTAAAGATATCTACTGCTTGTTGTTCAATTGGGACATATTCCAGCCTGATGTCCTTTTTGAGAGCATGATCTCTGATAAAGTGATGTCTAATATCAATGTGCTTGGTTCTGGAATGAAAAACCAGATTATATCTAATCGCACTGGAGATGATTTTGTCACAGAAGATTGGTGACTCAGCTATTATTCCATAGTCTTTCAGTTGTTGCTGGATCCAGAACAGTTGAGCACAACTTCCAGTAACTAAATATTCAGTTTCAGTTGTGGAAGTAGTAGTGGATGTTTGCTTCTTGCATATATTAAATAGTTAAAAATAATCATTTAATAAAAATATTTTTCTTTACGGTCCCCGGTCTCCGTTCCTCGGCCACGTCTCAAATAAAATAATTTAATTAGGCATTCTAATAGAAAATCTTATTTTAAACAGGTAAACATGTCTACCACATTTAATTAATATAATTAAAATAATTTAATTAGGCATTTTCTATTTTTCCTATATTTGCATGCAGTTAGATTACGTTATCGCGTTTTGGACCTTACATTAGATATTCAACAATTAAATTGTTTTGATGCATAAATTTTTTTACGGATAAGCAGAGGAAACGGAAGGAGGATAAAGAGTTGATATAATGAATTGAACTCTTTAATCTTGAGGACAAACATAGTTTAGATGTGGGGTATTTTGATAGGCTCGTAATAGTTTGTATTTTTGTTGTCATATTTCTCATTATTGTCACTTTCGACGTGCTTAATTGATACATTTTGTATCACAATTAAAGTTGTCAATATGAACTTTGTGGAGAACTTAAAGCATTCAAAAGTGGATTTTCCACAAGGCGTGATCACGCATTGTGACTATTCTTCAACTGCCTGTACAATTGAATCTGAAGTTCAAAAATTGCAATGATAATAACATATTTTAGACTTGTTATTATGATGTTTGACTTGTGAAAAATATTTGGAGAGATATTTTGTTACTTTGTTATTGGTGGAAATAAATATAAGACAGTTTTATTTCATAAAAACTCTATACTCTTTTTTGGTATCTTTTTTATACTAAGGTTTTATTAGTTGATGGGCTTTTTTCCTTGGCCCGTTAAAAAAACAATCTACACATACAAAGGAAAAGATAGGCGCGAAAATTTGACGAGGAGATTTTCAACCATTATTCACATGAAGAACGAAGAGGAGAGCTAAAGGGTTTTTTATCTCAATTTCTCGAGAACACTAGTTTGCATCTCTTTTATTTATTTATCTATTTTTTTTATGGATATTTTAAGTCGAGTCATGATTGGCTAAGGTCTTATTTCTGATTCAATGCATAATTTTGTTACGTCGATTTTTGCGCTTTAATTTAATATTCTTGTTTGTTCAAGTATTTGTTGATTTATATTTAACTCAATGAAATTTATTTGTCGATTAATCTAGCAATTTAATTTGATATATAATTTTCTACTGCTATCCATGAATTCAATTATCCATAATTGTCATGAAGGATTGGAACATGAGTAGCGATAGATCAGGTGTGTTGTGTTATCTTAGCATATTTATCTAAATAAATCAACAAAACTCGATCTATCAATTGTAGCTATGTCGGTTATTAGATTTTAGGATTAACTGTTTTCACAAAACGATAATGCTATTTTTAATTAATATGAAACGCTATCGTATCCAGTTGATTATTGATAAGTTTTGATTGGATGATGCGTTTGGTCAATTAAATTAGGAAAACACAAGGATTTTAGAAACTATCCCTATGATTTTGAGGTTAATTATTTTTAACTGCATAAACAAATAATATGTTAGCTGATGAACAATGATACAATTGAATAGTGGAACCCCCTTGAATCAGAGCTTGGTAATATTAAATTTTACATTTCATTAGTTATTCCTCTGATTAGTTATTTCTTCTTGCATGTTAAATTAGTTTTAGTATTTTATTTATTTTTTGTCAAACAAATCCTCCTTTTAATTGTCTTTCCTCGAAAGAAATAAATATCTTGTTCTCAGTGGATTCGATCCTACTCACCATCACACTCATTGAGTAATAATTTAAGTTTGATGACTCAATGACAGCACACCATATTTTTTCAAATTCCCAGACCAACTAGGATTCGAGTAAGCTAAGTTACATGCGAAAGGTGAAAATACAAGTCCTTCGCCAAACTGCACCAACATAAAGCCACATCTCCGTGCATTTATGCATTTTAACCCATAAGCTGTCAAAAGTTGTTTGCATCGCTATGCTCCAACTTTTGCTTGTATATATGTTCAAATTATAATCAAAATGGGAGTGAACAATCTGTTACGCAGAGACATTTGACTTCGTTCACCATATTCCCATCTTCAGGTTGGTCAAGAACTTCAGGAAGATAAGGCAAGAAGTGGAGAGAAAGCTACCTGGTAGTTTTTAGGGAATGACACAGGAATTTCTAAGTAAATTCTGCAGAAAACTTTATTTTTTTCGCTTAGATGAAAATACAGCCTCTCTTTCCTGTGAATCTATCCTGATAGCATGACGCATGTACGTGTGATGATAATCATCAGGCTTAATCCTGCTGTTCTATTCAAGATAATGAGAAGCAGTTTCAGTGTTTTCTTGACAGATGTATTCATTTTTGTATGTGTATAAACTGATAAGATCCATCTGCGTGAACCAGAACCAAAACCAAAACCAAAACCAAAACCAAAACCAAAACAATGAGTACAGCTGGAACAACTTTACTGATTACTACCACCCTCTTGAGAAAGCCGGACAGATGCGGCACGAACCATCTCAACAAGATTGTTGTCCAGGGCATCAAGCTCACCAGAATTCCGTAGAAGATGATACAAAGGCGCCAAATGATCTGCTGCAACTCGAACCAACTTCCATTGGGATAAATCAGCAGCAACTTGAATTACTTTTGCTGGCAAATTTGTAGAATAATTCAAGCAAGAGACCACAATTTCATAACATTCTTCATTAAGATGCTCAATGAACCAAAACTCAGCCAGCCAACAGAGCTCCAAATATGATTGAATTTCTTCCCATTTCTCTTCTGGATCCAAATTATCCCACATACAGCCGAAATTAGGTGCAGGCAACTGGTCAGAATAGAACCAACTAACAAGTTTTTTAAGTGAATCCCAACTCACAGGAACCTTGATAGTTTTCAAATGGCTGCAACACATGTTTATAAAAAAGTTATGATATTGAGAACACTATACGTGGCATTTCAGGTCATGAACAATTGAACATAATGTATCTAGTTCTTCATCAAACGGTATTTTATACACGTGGGAGAACTATAAGGTGATAAAATATTCTTAAACAAATGGTTAGGCAAGTAAATCATTGTCCTAATTACGTATCATAAATATTATAGATTATAAACAATGAAAAAGCATCAGTTTGCACGCCTCAATATTTTATTTCAGGTATGTGTACCCATGAAATACAAGAGCAAGAACAAAATGCATCAAGCAAAAAGCATCCGATCTTGTGCCCTAGAAGCAGAAAATTAACTTCAGCGTCATCTTTAAGAAATGTCCTTTGTGTCTGAGCTAAAAATGAATGGAGAAAGTGGTAAAGACGTATGCACTACATAAACTATCCCATGTTTAAACATCACTAGAACATGGACAGTAACAAAATATATTGTGAATCAAATATAAATTCATGAACATATATCATAGAGGAATCATAAAGCAAAAGTTTGAAACAGTTCGATGATAGTGGATATGTTGAAATTTCATCGTGCCCAAATCCAATGGTTAGGACACTAGAAGCAAATATAATACCTTTCTTGCATTCCTGATTGAAACAAGGCATGTAAATATTCTGAGCTTGACTCCAATACGACTTTGTGAACATGCAAATGAGGAACTGAAGCAGAGCAACTACCACACTTCCAATGTACCAGTTCTGTCGTGCTGGCTTCCACAAGAAGATCCCTGATTATAGCAAAGGAGAGAATATACTCATTATAACATTGAATCAAACAAAATGAATATCTAATTTACACGAGAAAAAATAACTAAAAAGAAATGACCAAACAGTCTATCCCTTAGCACGAAACTGCTCCATGATTTTGGACCAAGTTAGGTGAATAGGTAAACCAGGAATTTCCAATGCCTATAGAATTCAAAGTTCTCGGGTGGTCATGAGCTCGAAATTGAGCTCAATTTTCACATTTCCAAAAGCTTCAATTGGCTTATGAGCATACAATTATTTTTCAATTTTCTTTACATTTTGTTAATATTTACAGATAAAAACGTTATTATTAATTTACACATTTATAATATATTACAAATATAATTTCAAGCATAAGCTCATGAAAGCGAGCCCAAGCTTGCAAGCCTAACTGATAATTTGAGCTCACAAATATTTTAAAAAAACAGAACTTTTGAACCAAAGCTGAGCTTGTGATCCAGAACTTAAGCTTAATTTTTTTAGTCGAACTCCAACTTGAATATGTGAAATTTCACAAGGTGCACTTACTGATACCCAACTCGATTAACCATGGTATCACTCGATTAACCATATGTAAACAAATATAATTCATTTTAACAATTGTAAATTGATGCATAGTGCTTTCTATATAAAATTCCTATCTAACTCAACATATTGTTGCCTAGAACCACCTCCAAGGGATAGAAAAACACATACGAAAAATGATGTTTGGCCGGATCGAGAGCAGGACTTAGATCAAATCTTGGTATAGGGGTTTCCCAATGTGGTGCTCTTCTGTGTAGCATTTTAAGCAGACCATCCAATTTACAATGCTTCGACAAAATTTTCAGATTCTTTACAAGGTCGTCATAGCCATGTAAATATCCCAAATATACAAATTCCAACAACTTTAAAAGTGACTGTCGATCCACGTGAGCAGAAAGTTGGACTGAGTTTAGTACTTTTCTCTGTAAATCCTGTTTTACATCAGCCCCACTGGATGATTTCTCTGCAAGAATTGATTCTCGAAGAGGCAGTAACAATGGACATCTAACCATAAGAATTACTTCATGAACACAGACAGCTTCTTGATTTACAAGATCGAGCCTTAAATCAGCAGTCTCAATCTCATCAAGTGCTTTCCCAATCCGCTTCCCCATTTTACTGGGGAAGCCATATATTCCAAAAAAGCACAATATATAGGCAGCATACCATCTTGAGCCCGCAGAAAACATATTGCCACAGCAGAGTTCCTTGAGTTCCTGAACTATCTGATCTTCAAACTGATAAGTATTTTTAAGAGCAGAATGGGGTACCAATTCGGAAAGGACCCACAAGCTAAAAAGCAAAAACATGTCTTCTCCTTCCCATTCTTCTGCGCCATGGAAGCAACAAATCTGCTCAGTGAAATGACCTTGCAAATGAGGTACCAAACTTGCTCTTTTTACACGAACAGGATTCTTTAACCACCATCTTACAAAGGCGATCAAAGTTTCTATAGCTTCACATTTAATGATGAGCTTTCGATATTTTGGCAGGCTGGAATGACATGCCAAACTCATCAAGCTCACCACGATTTGAAGATTTCCTGGAATCGCAAATTCACTCCCATACACTAATTTTATAGTCTTTACTAAATTTTCAAGATAATCCCTACCATTGGATTGGAGTAGTTTAGATAGTATGGACCTAGCCATGGACGCGATGTATTTGCATTGTAGAATAAACCGTCATAACAACTGCCCTAGCTGCTGATTCACCCTCAACCACATAAGTGGGACTTATTTGAGAAGTTCGGTGCGGTATCCCTGTTGAGTCAATGAAGGCCAAGCTGTCAAACAAAAAGAAAGGAAAATATGTAAAACACAAATTGAATAAGCAGTGTTTCATGAATAAACATCATGAACAGTTACATAGACAAAACATGGCCTACCATACACATATTATGAGGACCTTAAGTTGAAATTCCTTTTTATGCATCCCACGGTTGAAATTTTCAGCACAATTTACAGCAAGCCCTCCAAGAATATCCCATACATATGGTCTGAGAAATTGTTTAAAATTTGGACCAAGACGTAGTTGCACTGTGATGGCCAGATCATTCACGGATGCCTCAAGTAGCATTTGATAAATTTCGTCATAATTGTCCAAAAGAAGATCAAGGAGGACTCTATCCACTCCTTCTTTCCAAAAGTACTGGTGATGATCACCTGCCCAACGAGTGATAGAAGCCAGACGGCATGCCTCCTTCACAACATGCATTTGGGTTTTTGCAAGCTTTTCAGATTGTGAATTCCAATTTTTTATTGCCATGATCACTGCTTTGACAAGGGGCTCAGAGCATATATTCATCATTTTTATACATCCTGTTCTGCTTAGCTGAGTAATTCATGCAGCAAAACAATTCAGGTGCATAAAAGTCAACAACCACCTCATAGGATATGAGAAATTCTATGCTATGTTTAGTGAAACACATCCGGTGTAGTCTATACTGTTGTGTTATCTAAAATATAAGCCATAAACGAATTTTATGCAGAATCAATATATGTAGTGGATAATCTAACAATTATTAAGCACGTTCTTAATCAAACGAGTTCAAGCGCGAAAGAGTACCGCCAAACATTGTGCAAGTTTAAATGCCTCTACACGGACTGATGGTGAATTTGAACAATCCATGCAGGCCACCATCATTGTCAGAAGTGCTTCCCCACTTTCTAGTATCTTATCTGCCCCATTATGGCATAGAGCTGGCAAGGAAAATCATGCAAAAAGTTGCAAGTCCACCATAATAGCTTCAACAAGGAGAATATTTGTAACAAGTACAAGTTGTGTAACAGAGTGAATACCTAATGTAGAATACAATTGTAGGACGGCAACTTTGGCTGAATGTTCAGACATGAATTTTGCAGCATCTAGAGTATTTAAGAACTTAGAATCAGTACACACACAGAACCTAAAAGGTGGCCATCGCCACAGTATTTTACTTAAAAGAGAAGCCATTTCTTGAAAATACTCAGTTGGTTTATCATCAACAGAAAATCTATTTATGTTACAAACAAGGAAACTGACAGCCTTAGTTTCCTTCAGAATCTGCAGTACTTTGCTGTCTTTTCTAGAACTAAGCTTTGATAAAATGGCATTTAAGGCAGTGGCGCAAGTCAGAGCAACTTGCAGTTCCTGGCAGACAACAAATTCGCTAAAGGACCAATGAGGTCCAAAACTTTAGATTGCAGCATTGAACCCGGTAAAACATTAGCCATCTTCACGGAGACATCACAGGCCAACCTCATTAATGGCTGACTTTTGGATTCCAGAATACTCTCTAGTGCTTCGGCCATATCATCCACTGAATCCTGGAATAAGTAGAGACCTATATAAAATTTCAAACGTAGACAGCGATCATCATTGATTCATTAGGTAATTTTTTATAACATGATTCATATGACACCCCATACGGTATGTAACTTTCATTTTCACCATGTTATTCTAATTTAAACTTATTTAACATAGGAAATGTCTCACCCATGTCATTTCAAACTCCATGAGAAATAATAATAAAATTGCAGACTGCAGTGTCTCTAGTCACTTTAAGCTTTTAGCAATCCATGTGAAACATACTGTTAAAAACAACATTTTGAAGATATAGGTGCAAGTTTAATATATACCATAGATACTTTGGTAAAGTGGTGACCAACGTCCAACAGGCGATACAAAGCAAATAATAGATAAATTTGATTCTATATAAGAAAATCTTACACACACAGTGGTTAGGAGTTGTTCCTTGTTGGATCTGAAATAATGCTTCGTACCTTGACAAGTGGATGTTGTGATCTCTCGCTTGAAATACACTCAAGGAACACATCAATTGATCGAATCACTAGTTTCTGTATCTCAAAGTCCGGACAATGCCATTTCTTTGTGCTCTCCCAATTTTTGCACCTTCAAGATGCAACATAACAAGAAAAGCTCGGTTGAGGTTACCCAAATTTTCCACCAAAATCTTCATAAACGTGTGACATATTTTGGCTTAATCTACGTCTTTCAGCTGAAAATTAATAATTCTCCAACTGATGTCCATCTAGTGAACTACAATACTAAAACTAAAATATAAGAAACCAAGGGAAAAAAGTTCAATAGTCGATTAATTCGGTTAACTTAAGATTCATTTATTCAAGTAAAATATGAAGAAAACTGAAGATTCTACAGATGACTGGGAATATGAACGACTAACACGTACCCAAGGTTGAGAGCGTGGTAAAGGCGTCGATGAAGATTAAGCACGTGGGCGCTGATGCCGCGGCTGTTCTCCGCCGCGCTGCTCCTCGTAGATGATCGCATATTCGCCTTTGATTGATTCTCCTCTTCGCGAAAAGTACAACACAACGACTTCTAACACTGTGCTTTAAGCCCGTCCAATGAGGATCAGAACTACCAAACAGAATCCAACTGAATTTCGAACTAATCAATTCAGGAATTGCCTCTGGTTTAGTCCGTGTTCCTCTATCTATCTGGAAATTGCCTCTGGTTTAGTCCGTGTTCATCTATCTTTCTGGAAATTGCTGGTCACACCATTTTATTGATTGGATGGATTATTATTAGCAACTCCTTTTGTTTTATTTTATCTTGTCCGTATTCATTTAAGCTGGTATTTTTATTTTGCAGTTGGTGGTATCTAAATATACACAAAAGTTTGTATGAGACGGTTTCACGGGTCGTATTTTGTGAGACGGATATCTTATTTGGGTCATTAATGAAAAAGTATTACTTTTTATGCTAAGAGTATTACTTTTTATTGTGAATATCGATAGGGTTGACTCGTCTCACAGATAAAAATTCGTGAGACCGTATCACAATAGAGATACTCCTATATATATATATATATATATATATACACACACACGATGTTTATTCTTAAATACATCTTCTGGATAGTATCCTAATTACCCCAAAATATAATATTGAGAAATCAAATTTAAATTAGTTTTAATTATGTACAACTAAAAAAAATTAGGCAATTAACAGTCAGGTTTTATCGAGGGTTTTACATTCATATTTTTGTAATTTAATATATTTGACATTCTACCTACTTATATGTTATCATTTTTAAATTTAACGGTAGAACAGACGATTACCTACCGTTTAGAACCTAATCATCTAGACGGTTTTTTTAAATTAATTTTTATAATATTTAGTAACATTATACATGAATACCTTTAAATTATTTTTAATTTTAGAATATTTAATATCTGTTTGATATAGGTGGGGAGAACATTATTAATAAAAAAAATTTAAAGTTTTTTTCATGTAGGATATCAGATCATTGTTTAAATTAATTCAATATCATTATTATGATTTTTCTCTTCTTCGAGCGCAAAGACGAAGATGATGTTTGATATGTTGAGAAAAGCCAACAAATCACATGTCTTGTTGGACTTTGGTTCAGGGCCAATAAAAAATTTATCTTTCATTTTTTTAATTGATTTTTTTAATTAAAAGGCCAATTTTTTTAAAAAAACCAAATAAATAAAAATAAATGCTAACAACCTAAGCGATCTTGCCACCTTGGCTGGTCGATTAACACTTTTTATAGGCTGTTGATCGCCACTTAGCGCTTAGGTCGATTTTTAAAGCACTGCATTAATAAATAAGATACGTGTCAATATATTTGTTGGGTTAAGCGTGCATGAATGAGAATAATACTAAGGTGACTGACCTCCTGAAATGTTCTTGTGCATCAAACGGCTGACATTGTGCTGCTTGATCAGGTTGCACAGGTGGGCCATAGAGGAATAATGACAAATCTTAACGGAAAATATTTTCTTTACTAGGGATAGGGGGATGGAGAAAAAATAAGACTGATCTCTAAGGGATATAAGACAACATTAGGAGATAGACATGCACCTCCTCGAACTCATGATCCTAACATCCTGACCCATTAGCACCCAAGTAGGTGTACACTGCTTGTCACAAGTATAATGAAATATAGTTGCACCTTGACTAACAAGTATAATTTTTGGCCTATTGTTAAGTATTTGATACTAAAAATTAATATTAGAGTGAGGTTATGAATTCTAGTAAATCCTCGGTGGAAATGTTGGGCTAATAAGCTTGCATGATTGAAAATAGTACTAGGGTGGATGATCTATTAGAAAGTTCTCGTACATCAAGTTGTTGACATTGTGCCGTTTGATCATGTTGACTATGTGGGCCATGAAATATTGACGTCGGATCTTAATGGATGATAATGTCTGTGCTGGGGACATGATCGAAAATAGAAAAATGGTAGAAGTGATATTTAAGAGATATGAGAAAGCAACAACAGATAGACACGCGCCTCTAGACTCGTGAACATAATAGCTCGACCCATTAGCACCTAAGTACGTGACTATGTGCTGCCACGTGTATAAAGAAATAAAGTTGTATCTTAACTAAGCGCACTCTTTAACTTTTGGCCTAATAATAAATGTTTGATCTATGGGAGAGATTATTACAAAAATCATAATTCATTGTTTGTATATATCAAGCGGTGCGATGTTTATTAATTTGGCATTGCGATAAAAACCATGCAAAGTACGAAAAGAAGAGTAACTTTATGATGGGCCTTAGGAGGTGCAAATTAAATTTGTACAGATGTGTATATGGTTAATATAAATGCAAAGTGAGCTAGAGTGTTTGTGACTTTTTGGTGGATTGAGAAATTATCAATTAACCCACCTATTTTATATGGTCCGACAGGTCTACTCGATTTTATATGTAATTATTGAAATTAGAATTTCGGAGTTTGACAAATAAATCTTTTGAAGGTTGCATAACTGATCGACTCAACTGAATTAATTCGATCTTAAACTGAAGTTGTCTGAACTGATAATTAATGCGCAAAATAATCGAAGGCAATCGAACTGATCAAAGCTAATTGAACTATCAATTAAGACTTATCAATTATACAGACAACTCAACTGATCGGTTATATAGTCAACTGATAATCTTCTTAACATGTCATCAGTTAAGAGCGTAGCCAACAACCGACAATTTGTAAAAAAATTAGAATGTAACTCGTAGTGGAAGCACCACATATCAGAATGTCACAGTGTATTATTGTCAGAAGAATGTTGACACATTCACAAAAGACAAATCAACGGATATAAGTCATTTAAATGCATGCAATATTACCGCTGGAAGTAAAACTCATAAATAGCCGTGAATTTCAGCTGAGAAAGAGACTTTTGCGAACAATTACTCTGAGTGAATTTTGAATTCAAACTTACAAGTTCAGCTATGATATTTAGATAGAAAAACTCACAGTAATATTCATAGCTTTCAGACTATTGTCTGAGCAAGAGTATTAGCACATACCATTATTGTATACGATCTCGTAAGTTCAGTTGTGCTAAGATAAGAAAATCAGTTGTATACTGATAAGTTGTAAAGATACTAAGAGTTTCAGTTTGGCAGTGTTAAGACAAAATTGAAGTGGGTTATTACAGTCTCTGTAATTAATCAAAGTCTTTTAGTGAATATCATATCTTCGTGTTAGAAGGGGTGACGTAGAAGCATTTGAAGTCTCCGAACATCCGTAAAATCTTTGTGTACTTTACATCAACAATTCCTTGAGTATTCAATCTATCAGTTAGTTTATTTTCGCACTTATACTAGTTAATTGATTGACATTGACAACAAGATTCTTGAATTCAGTTTATCACTAAACTGATTTACCTATATCGAAAAAGAATCAAATATATTTAAATGTTTATTCAACCCCCTATTCTAAACACTTCGACCCTTACAACAGATCCTAACAAGTAGTATCAGAGCTGTTTCAATCTTGTTTCTGAATATTTTTATTCATACGTCTGATCAACATGTCTTCATTCAACAAAATTCTTATGTTATCAAGAGAAGAATTCGATGATTGAAAAATCAGAATGCAGACTCATTTAATTGCAAAAGATGACGATATGTGGTACGTTATAACTGACAGATCAATGAAGATTATGAAAGTTAACACATCTGTTGCTCTAATTGATGGAGCACCTCATCGTATCGAAAAACCACGTGAAAAATGGACAGCAGAAGACAAAAAGGAAGCAAACTTGGATAATGTGGCCAATGATACTTTGTGCAAAACATTGGACAAAAATACTTTCAACAAAATAAAGATGTACAAGACTGCCAAAGAGATTTGGGAAAATTTGATTCAGCTGTGCGAGGGCAATGAGCAGACAAAAGGAAAAAACTCTTAGTCGCAGTACAAAAGTTTGATAACATCAAAATGAAGACTGAAGAATCTATGAACAAGTTTGATGAACGAGTCAGCAACATCATAAATGAATTGAATGCACTAGGGAAGGTGTATTCAAATAAAGAAGTTGCATTGAAAGTGGTTCGTGGACTTTCCAAAGAATGAGATGTGAGAAAAATGGCAATGAGAGAATCCAAAGATCTCAACAAAGTGGAGTTACACGATCTATTTGCAAATCATAAGGCATACGGATTTGAACTACAGACGAGAGAAGGAGAACCATCGACTCCACCAGTTACAACTGCTCTCTGCACCTTCAAATCTGAACCAACTGGTTCAACTAAAAAGTCTGTAGAACAACTAAGCAATGATGGTATGTCACTGTTTGTCAAGAAGTTTGGAAGATTCATGAGAATGAATCAAGGCTCATTTCAAGGACAATATCACAGGAACATCTCTAAAGAAGAACCAAATGTTTGTGTGGCAAAAATGGACACTTTATTGCTGATTGTCCTAAGTCAAAGAAGAACAGTCGACATTCAACTGAACAAGGAAAGAAGTCATTTGAGCACATGAGAATAGATAAGGATGATAAAAGATCATTAAAAAAGAATCATGAAGTCCTGATAGCTGAAGAAAGCAAATCCAAATGGGCAGAAACTGATTGTGACGAATCAGATTCTGAGAGCTTGAGCAGCTCCAGTGATGAAAATGAAGTAAAGTGTTTAATGGCTGACGACACAGAACTGAAGTCAAACAGTGAACATGTATTTGATTTCAGTTCAATTGATTTTACACGGGAAGAACTTATTTCAACACTCCACGAAATGATAAATGAATATCACAAGCTTGCTCTCTCATTTGAGAAGCCCAATACAAACAAACTGATCCCCAAGACAACAAAACTGAAACTGATGAATCAGTTGAATGGTTGAGTCTGAAAAGGGAGATTGATGAGCAGAAAGCTGAAATGATTGAGAACCAATCTTTGATTCAGGAGTTAAAACTTGAAAATTCAAGACAAACTGAGTTGATTCGAGCTTGGAATAAATCTTCAGTCACGTTGACTGAAATACAATATTTACATAAATTTACTGATAAAACTAGTTTAGGTTTTAATAGCCAAGACGAATCTTCTACTAGTGATACTATACCAAAGCTGAATATGTACAAAAAGAAATATATTCACTTTGTAAAAATCAAGTATGATACATGAAGCCTCGGAACCAAGTAAACCAGTTGAGCAGCCGATTGAAAATAAGAACAAGGCTAAGAAGTATGGAATTGGATATAGCCCTACAAGTTCAAAAGATTCACGAAGCTGGTCATTTAAACGGTTCAGCTATAGAAATCAGAACTCTAAGAGTGGTTATTCCAATTATTAGAACAATAAGCCTTTTCAGAAAAGATATCGGATGAACAACCAGTTGAAAAAGGTTAAAAATCATATTGATTCATCTGCACACAATACATCGAGCACATACAAGTAGAGAAAAATCATTTGGAACACGACGATTGGAAAGTCAGTTAGACTGATCCAAGTATGGGTTCCTAAAGGACTAATCATTTTTGGACTCAAATAGATGTGGGTATCAAAATTATTCATCGTGTGTGATTGCAGGTAACATGAACATCAACAAAAGAATCAATTTGGTATCTGGACAGTGGATGCTCTAGACATATGACATGAGATGCTGATTTCCTATCCCAACTGATTAAATGTTCTGGTCCAAACATCAGTTTTGGAGATAACTCAAAAGTTAGAACTGTTTATAATGGTAAGCTTATCCATGATAATATTGTTATTAATGATATTCTATTCATTTATAATCTGAAATATAACTTGATTAGCATTAGTCAGTTATGTGATAATAATTTCTTATTTCAGTTCAACAAGCACATCTGCACAGTTAAGAACTCAAATGATGACATCATCATAACTGGTAATCCATGTGGTAATACTTAAAAAATAAGTTAGACTAATCAACTTGATGCACAAGTTTTCTTTGTAGCTTCAAACTCTTCTAAGAACTGGATGAGGTATAAAAGGTTGAACCACTTAAATTTCAAATCTATCGTTTATCTGAGTAACCATGATCTTATAACTGGTCTGCCTAAGATCTATTTCTCAAAAAATGAAGTTTGTTCAGCATGTCAGTTTGGTAAACAAGTAAGATCTTTCTTCAAAAACAAGGATAATAAATCTTTTTCCAGATCCTTAGAATTGTTGCACATGGATCTTTTTGGCCTTATACCAGTTATGAGTTTAGGGGGAATGAAATATACCTTGGTAATTGTTGATAATTTTTCAAGATTTACTTGAGTTATTTTCCTCAAATCAAAAGACCAAACTGCTGCACAGGTGATTAACCTTTTCAAAAGAATTTTAAATGAAAAATCAGTTGGAATTGACATAATAAGGTCTGATCGAGAGACTGAATTTGTCAACCTAAATCTTTCTCAATTTTTAGAAAATACCGAAATTAAGTATGAGTTCTCAGCAGCTAGAACACCTCAGCAAAATAGTATAGCTGAAAGAAGAAATCGTACTCTTAAAGAAGCGGCTAGAACAATGCTTGTTGATTCCGGTATATCTCAGAGATTTTGGGCAGAAGCAGTAAACAATGCGTGTTATACTCAGAACAGATCAATGATTAATAAAAATCATTTGAAAACGCAATATGAGATTTAGCATGGACAGAAAAATGTGGTATCTTATTTCAGAATATTTGATTGCAATTGTTTTATTCACAATAATGGCAAAAATTATCTGAAAATGTTTTGATGCTAAATCTGATGAAGGAATATTTCTTGGCTATTCTTCAGTTAGCAAGTCTTACAGAGTGTTTAATAATCGTATTTCAAATGTAGAAAAATCAATTCATGTTGTATTTGATGAATGTGTACTAACCAATAAGCCAATTGATCCAGTTGAGCTAACTGATCGCTTAACAGAAATTAGCTTGGAAGATGATAGTGAAGAAGATGTTCATGACAATCGAAACATCCTTCAAAAACCAGAACCAAAAGTCGTGGATCAAACAGTTGAACATGAAGATGTTCCTAACAATCAGTTGGTTGAACAACACGATAATATTCGAATACTAATTGAAACTGTTGCAACTAAAACTAAAAGAAATGTTCAGTTACAAACAGAAATAGTTGCTGAAATTAACCCAACTGGTCCCAAATACATATGGAACAAATCACATCCACAAGATTTGGTGATAGGTAATCCATATGATCCGGTAAGAACTAGAAATCAAATGTTCAATTTATTTGTAAACTCAGTATTTGTTTCTCAAATTGAACCAAAGAAAACTGATGAAGCTCTAATTGATCCTAACTGGATAAATACTATGCAAGGAGAGCTGAATCAATTTACCCATAAAAATGTCCGGACTTTAGTTCCAAGACCACCTTCAAAACAATTATAGGTACAAAATGCGTTTACAGGAACAAACTGAACAAAGATGGTTAAGTTGTCTGCAACAAAGCAAGGTTGATGACACAAGGTTACGGGCAAGAGGAATGAATTGATTATGATGAAACTTATGCACCAGTTGCACGACTGAAAGTAACAAGAATATTCCTCACCTATGGCTCCTTCAAAGACTTCAAGGTATACCTGATGGATGTTAAGAATGCATTCCTAAATGGTCAGCTACAAGAAGAAGTCTATGTTGACAACCACCAGGTTTTGTAAATCACATTTCCTGATCATGTTTATCATTTGAACAAAGAATTGCATGGTCTAAAACAAGCTCCCAGAGCTTGGTATGTATCAAAATTCTTAACTGATCATGATTTCCTTGTTGGAACAGTTGATAAAACTCTGTTCAAATTTACAAAGAAAAATCATACCTTACTTGTGCAAATTTATGTCGATGATATTATTTTTGGGTCAACTAACCCAAAATTATGCGAGAAATTCGCTAAGTTAATGCAAGATAAATTCGAGATGAGCATGATGGGTGAGCTGACATTCTTTCTTGGTCAGCAAGTGAAGCAACTGTAGACTGGTATATATATCATTCAAACCAAATATACGAAGGAAGTGCTTAAAAATTTTGGCATGGAAACATGTTCAGCTGCAAATACTCCCATGAGTTCATCAATCAAATTAGATAAAGATGAAGGGGAAATATCAATTGAGATGACACTTTATAGAGGTTTAATAGGTTCTTTACTTTACATAACTGCTAGCCGTCCTAATATCGTATTTGCTGTCTGCATGTGTGCTAAATTTCAAGCAGATCCTAAACAGTCGCACATAATAGCTACCAAACGAATTTTGAAATATCTTAAAGGCAAACAAAATGTGAGCTTATGGTATGCTAAGAACTCATCTTTCAATTTAGTTGGCTATTTAGATGTAGATTATGCATGATGTAAACTTGATAGAAAAAGCACCAGTGGATCATGTCAATTTCTAGGAGAAAGACTGATATCCTGGTTCAGCAAAAATCAAACATCCATAAAAACTTCCACAACTGAAGCAGAATATCTTGCTGTTGGAAACTGTTGTGCCCAACTGCTCTGGATTCATCAACAGCTGAAAGATTATGAAGTCATTGCAAAAGAATCACCAATCTTCTGTGATAACACAAACACCATTGCGATTACATACAACCCACTTATTCACTCCAGGACTAAACATATCTATGTCAGACATCACTTCATCATATATCATGCTCTCAAGAAGGAGATCAGACTGCATTATATCTCAAATGGACAACAAGCAGCAGACATATTCACCAAGCCACTTCCTGATACTAGGTTTTCTTATTCCGAAATATTCTTGATTTAATTGATTTGTCTTAATCAAGTTAATTTTTGTTAATTATTCATTACCAAGTTTGAATGCAGGAAATAACAAAATATTAAAGGATAAATAATATTGACAAAAATAAAAATTTCATTGGTAAAAGCAGGCTGCTATTACATTATTTATTTCTCTTTCTACAGCATCCAGCCAGAAGGCCATCCAACTGGCTAACCTTCCGGTAGTGGTCCTTATGAAGTCTTCTGAGAAGGTTATCCTTCCCAGAATCTTCTGCTCCTTGAGAAGCATCAGGAGGTAGACACATTCATCTTTGAAGATGTCTGAAGTATGAGCGACACAAAGGCACCGCTTATACTTGTTTTCAGTTGCCACGACCTCTCGGAAGGACCGCAGTTCCTGGATCTTTGTCCAGGTAGACAGTACCTTCTCAAAGACACTGTCTTCGATCTTGATCTTCCGAGCTGCCTCGATCGACAGCTTGAACTCCTCCGCTAGGTATGGTTGCTGGGAACTGCTAGCTCTGTCCATCTACTGTTGCCTTGTGTTATCTGCTGAAATATTTAAAATGATCTTGCATCTAACTAGTTGTTCTTATTTATAGATAGATTAAGTTAACTGATTAACAATTCAGTTGAAGAAGTTCCACAATAACTATTGTGACTTTCAAAATTACGTCATTAATTATATCATTAATTGTATAGTGAATAACAACTTGGTCATAAGTAAGTCCAGTCGACTCATTCTCACATTTACATACATACTGCACACGGTTTTACTCAAATTACTCTCGGACTGCCATGTGTCCAAAAATTTGAACAAGTCACAAACATAAATAATCGTGCCACCCTAATTCAGTTTACTTTACATCATTTCACTCTCTCTCAAAGAATTCAAACACTTAGAGCATTTCTTCTTTGTAGAAAATCTAAACTCAAGCAAATGGCAAGCCAAACTCAAGCTTTCATTCTCAACGCTAGGGCAATCAATTTTGAATATGTTCTATCTGTAACAGATGAAGCAGGTAAAAGCGTATTTCTGAACTTGAAGCTGCTAGATTGAAGAAAATTCTGGGATTGGCAAAACAATTCATATACCCAAAGGAGATTCAGGAAATATACGCCAATAGTACGATTTCAGACGGCGGCAAAATTATCTCAACAGTCAACAATCAACTACTGACTATGGACGAAGAATCATTCAACACTATCTTTCAGCTCCCTACTGATGATTTATCTCACTTCTATGATATTAAACTAGCCGATATTGAAGAGATGCTGACTTTGTTGTCTGCTGGTGGAAAAAAGATTAAGGTGTCTGATCCCAAAAGGAGCTGAAGCCAGAAATCCAACTACTTGCAGATATTGTTGCAAAGGGTGTTCTTGCAAAGGCATGTTCATTTGCTGCCCTCACCCTTGAAAAAATCTGAGTCATGACAGCAATCATGACCGGCAAAAGATTGAACTGGTCAACCATCATCTTTAACATTCTGAAGAATATGGTTCAATCTTCGAAGCAATCCAATGGCTTTGCTTTGTCGCTAAGCTATTTGATGAAAAGCTCTGGTCTGGTAGATGACTCAGCTGAGAAGTCATCAAAATTCAAGGTGTTCAACGCCAAAAATGTTCAGTCATCAAAGACTAAGCTGGACATCTCACCTGAAAAAGTACACCAAAATCAAGCAAGATATTGGATGTTGGCAGCTCCCAAATCGGTGAAGAAAGTCAGGACCAAGGATGTAAGGTCCAAAATTAAGACGACGTAATCCAACTGCATGCAAATCTAGGGAAAATGAATAAATTTCAAATTAAATTGTTTTAATTGCTTAAATTGATTATGTTGATATGTTTATATGATTTTACAGTAGTTGTTTAATTAAATGCATTAAATGTATTTTTAAAAGATTATTCGAGTTGCGATCGAGAAACGAAGACCGGGGGCTGAAAATTGGAAAAAATAATTTTATTAAATAATTGTTTTCAATTATTTAAAATAAGGTTGATGTTTTTCTTATTTTTGAAAATAAGGAGTTTTGAGGTGATTTTATATGTCGGGACATTATTTTTATAGATATTCGATTTTCAACAAAATACGAACGTTTTGACAACCCGACTAATAATTTCACAACATTCCCAAACGAAATAATTTTTAAATTCACAATTGGGCTTGTTGGGCCTATTATACTATACTAATGGGCCCAAACTTGTACACTTATTATTTATCAAAATTTAAAGCCCAAAACCCTACCCTTTAATTATACATTACACTCCCCATACCCTAATATCATTCCACAAGACTCCTAGCATCCGCTACACGTCACACACGATAATTTGAGAGGAGGAAAGCTTCAGATATTGCTAGGAAATTCATTCTTCGATTCGTCAACGATAATTCGTGTGTTATATGCGCAAAGGCACGCCATACTTTTTCCTTTACTCATCATCACACCATAATATGTATTAAATATGAATTTGTATGAAAAAACAAGTGAAACTTTTTATTTATTTTCGTTTTTGCACAACACGTGAATTTTTGAAGCATGTTTTGATCCAAAAACTTGATGTATATGTGCAAGAAGGGGCTGCCATGATTAGGGAAGGTTTAAGGGTTGTTTTTACACGAGTTTAAAGGTCCTAGAATACACGAAACACGCTGCACACAAGAATGAACAAGCTGGAACCAATCTTCTCGATTTTGTGACATAGGGGCTTGGGTTCAAGGGAAATCCATGCATGTCTTGGCTGGGTTGGGACCAAGGCTGGGCTAGGGAATTTTATGATGAACGATAACGTTAAAAGATATGTTGAATACTTGGTTTAAAAGAAAAACGTTATATGCATGTTTAATTTTTATAAGTGATGAAAATACGAAATGTTAAAGGAAGTGAAATAATTGTGAGTAATACGATGATACAATTGATATGTTAATACGTAGGCCAATGCTCAGTTGATGGGTGAGAGTGTCGCTGAAATCCCCGCCGCCCAATACTGTGGTTACATGTAGATGGATTCATCTCCCCAATACGAATACGAAAATCACAATTAGCGATCTGGATTCAACGAAAGGAAAATGGAATACGTATATGAATATGATGAATATGTGAATATGTTGATATTAAAATGTTTACGAAAATGGTTATATTTATGTTTATGCATCATTATGAAAATGTTATTTTACGTAAAATTATTTTCACTGTTGCATGTGACCTGTACACGTATTACTTGTTATCAAGATTATGGTTTTCCTGAGTTTTTAGACTCACTAGGTGTGATTGATGTAGTGAACATGATAGTAATGATAATGGAGGTCTTGATGGTTGATTTGACTGGACTGAAGATGCACATAACCCGAGGACCAGCGCTTGTTTTCCGCACTAAACTTATGATTATACATTATGATTTTTAGGATTATGTTAAAGATATTTTTATGACTATGATTATGATTTTGAGTGGTTTTTGAGAGTTTGTTAGTTTTAGCAAATTTGCTAAGTTAGGAGATGCAAACGTTTGACGATTTTATGTTTTTAAACTATTTCTTTTGATTTTCAAATATAGTTGGTTGTTTTATTTTTAAAATGGTGCAAGGTATTTTAAAGTGTATATATATATATGTATATTTTTAATCAGCCGAAATTAATAGGATATATATAAAAAATTTCTAGTACTTTTTAAGAAAACGAGTAGTTGACGTTTCAGAGGACTTGGTCAAGAAACTGACAATCAAAAGAAACTGATTGTCGGTGAAAGCGATTCGAAGAAGACACCATATCCGAATATTGGGAACAAGCCGCGGTCTCAAAAACCCAAATTAGTTGCTTTTGAAGGCATTCCAGTTGATAGACTGAAGCCTACTGGAGTAGAGGCACCAATCATTAGAATACCCATTCAGTCAGTTCCAGTTGCAACATCAATTGAAGAGACTCAGTTGAAAAAGCCAACCGATCCTCCAAAGAAAATCATCACCAAATTTAGTGAAAAATTAAAGCTTGTTGGAGTCCGTTCACCAACTATCAGTGTCATCAAACCAACCATTCTACCTATTGCTCGAACAAAAGGTGTGGTGATAAGGAAAGATTGGATACAACCGCAACATGGCTGAGTATCTCTCATGTCCTAATTGATCCAAAAGGCAAGGGCAAGATAATTTAAGATCCCAGGCCTACCAACCCGATTCAGACTCACATTGATCTAGTTTGGAATGAAATAAATGAGTTTGCTAAGTCTGAGTTGGAAAGTTTCGATGAATGGGTCAAATTCAGGACTGTGGTGTTTGCTAGACGTCTGAAGAAGAAATCAGTTTTAAATGATTTCATTTCTCTGGAAACAATGGTCTTGAAGACAGTCAAGGCTGTCACAATCACTCAAGAACTGGAGAGGAGGACATATTTCTTTGATCTGATGCACGTGAAGAAGCTGACTGAAGTAACAGCTCAGCTGAAACTAAACTACGATCCGATCAGTCCGACAGCTTACAATGACAGAGCCGTCTTTCAGCAGCTAGACTCAGAGATTTTATCTCTGCAGCTAAAGATCAAAGTATCGGAAATGGATCAACAACTGTATATACCAGTTGATTCACAAAGTCCAACATCCATAGAGCAGGCTCAGCCAACTGGAGATCATTCAAAGCCAACCAAGGAAGCAGTTGCTGAAGAGAGCTCTGAGCCAGTGATTGTTCTTGTCTCTCAGGATGATCTACCATCCTCATCCTCTGCTTATCCAAATTCTCCTGCTAGCTGGACTACAACTATACACGGACGTTGAGTTGTCAGTGGCCAATGTTGATGAAGTCATTCGATCAGTTGCCTCTGACATCCAGCTGAATTTCGAATATGTTCAGCCAGCTGAGACAAATGGAGACTCAAGTTCATCAGAACAAGTAGCCTTGGTGGCTATGAAAGAAGTTGAAGAATTAGTTCAGTCAATTACCACGAATGAACAACGAAAACAAGCTGAGACGACCTAGTTGCACTCTGAACTTACAGTTGATTTGCAAGTGCCAACTGATGTGCCTTCCAGTTCAATTGCTGCTCAGCCAACTACTTCAGCCCCAAACAATCAGCAGGAAGCAGTTGAAGAAGTTGCTAAAGAACTAGATCAGACTGAGACTGAATCACAACGTCTAGCTATGGTAATTTTCGACGAAAAAGACAAGGGAAAAGCACCAGCTACATCTGAAGTCTTATATCCTAAAATACCTATGGCAACTGACCTCATGATTAAAGAAATCCAGTCCAATCTGAAAAATCTCATCTCAACTGTTTCTGATATGAAATCAACCCTAGCCTGATGCACACGCTTAAGATTGATTCTATGAAGGAGAATACCATGAAGAACCTCAAGCATGTTACTAAGGTATTATTTCACTATTTCTCCTCGTAGATCAGCTGAAGAAGGACCGAGTGATATTTCTGGCTTCTTTTCCAAACTCAGGACATGCTCATCCAACGAATTGATTTCGTGCATACAAGTATGTCCAAACAAATGTGTTTGATGCAGGAACATATGCTAAAAGCTATATATCAGGTCAACTCAGAAGTCCGCCTTCTATCAAAACGTGCTGGTGTTGACAAAAAGGGGGAAGAGGAAAAAGAAGAGCAGCAACAACAATCAAAGAAAAGATCGAGTCAACCAACTGATCAAAAACCTGCTGATAAAATAGCAAAGAAGTAAAAGCAGCAAGCTCAGTTAGATGATAGTTCTTCATTCTTTGACTTGTACGAATCTGTACATTTCATTTTTTTCATTCTTTACTTGAAAGAATCTGTACAGAGAAAGATTATTTTATCTACAATGATTCATATTATTTTATCTACGATGGAGTTTATCAGTTCCTGAATTCTATGGTAAAACATCAAAAAGGGGGAAATTGTTGGAATTAGAATTTCGGAGTTTGACAAATAAATTTTTTGAAGATTTCATAAGTGATCGACTTAACTGAATTAATTTGATCTTAAAATGAAGTTGTCTGAACTGATAATTAATGCGCAAAATAATAGAAGGTAATCAAACTGATCAAAACTAACTGAACTATCAGTTAATACTGATCAATTATACAGACAACTCAACTAATCGTCTATATAGTCAACTGATAGTGTAAAGGCCCGTATTTCGTATTCATAATTTTGCGGAATTATTAAAATTTTTCTAAATAAATGAATAACTTGCCCAATTTATAAAATAAACATGTAAATAATTCCGCAAAATTATGAATACGAAATACGGGCCTTTACAGTTGGTATCAGAGCCGATCTCTCTTATTACGGTGTGGTTCGGGGACGAACCAAGCGGAAGCTGGTGGGCATGTGAGGCCCGGGGCCGAAGAGGGCGGGGGTGATCGCCGGTGCCATGAGGTTGCACGGACAATGAGCGGCTCCTGACATGCTTCTAGGTGGAGGGAACATGAATGAACCGATCCCACACCGGAATGAGAGGGATTCCGAGACTGTTCAATGTAATGGACTGTACAGTTGAAGATGGCTTAAAAGATTTGATTTGTACTACTCATATCACGAAGGTGCATCTTCTTTTCGGTAGCTCATCACATAAGAACTTCAAAGTTAAGCGTGCTTGGACATAAGCACGCTGGAAAGACTCGTCTTGGTACAGTGAGGACAGTCGTCGAATCTGGGGCATTACAGATAGTCTTCTTAACACGTCATCAGTTAAGAGCGTAGCCAACAATCGACAATTTGTACAAAAGTAGACTGTAACTCGTAGTGGAAGCACCGCATATCAGAATGTCACAGTGTATTATTGTCAGAAGAATGTTGACACATTCAGAAAAAGACAAATCAACAGATATAAGTAATTTAAACGCATACAATATTACCGTTGGAAGCAAAGCCTATAAATAGCCGTGAAGTTCAGCTGAGAAAGAGACTTTTGCGAACAATTACTCTGAGTGAATTTTGAATTCAAACTTACAAGTTCAGCTACGATATTCTGACAGAAAAACTCACAGTAGTATTCATAGCTTTCAGACTATCATCTGAGCAAGAGTATTAGTACATTACATTATTGTATACGATCTCGTAAGATCAGTTGTGTTAAGATAAGAAAATCAATTGTATACTGATAAGCTGTAAAGATACTAAGAGTTTCAGTTTGGCAGTGTTAAGATCAAATTGAAGTGGGTTATTACACTTTATGTAATTAATCAAAGTCTTTTAGTGAATATCATATCCTCGTGATAGAAGGGGTGACATAGGAGCATTTGAAGTCTCCAAACATCCGTAAAATCTTTTGTGTTCTTTACTTCAGCAATTCCTTGAGTATTCAATCTATCAGTCAGTTTATTTTCCGCACTTATACTAGTTAAATGATTGATATTGACAACAAGATGCTTGAATTCAGTTAATCACTAAACTGATTCACCTTTATCGAAAAAGAGTCAAATATATTTAAGTGTTTATTCAACTCCCCTCTAAACACTTCGACCCTTATAACTGATCCTAACAGTAATTTTGGCGGGACGGGGTGGGTTGGCTCACCATTTCGGCGAGTTGGAAAATTATTAACCTAACCCACGTATTTTTATATGGTGGGGTTGACGATCTGACGAGCTGAACCTATTTTGACACCTCTAACAGTTAATAAAAGGGTTCTTTGATCAAGAGTGTAAATGAATTGGGTAGAACCGAATATGAAAAAAATTTTAAAACTCGATATTGGCTCTAATTAAATATATTCAGTTTGTGCTTGATTTGAAACTCGAAAATTTTAATATTTTTTTGTTTAAATTGAATTCGAATCAAGACTCGAGTCCGATTTTAGCTAGAAATATTCAAACATGTTCACGAACTACTCGAAAATAAAAGTTTGTAATATTTTTTTTATAGTATATAAGTTTATATCAATAAAATATTAAGCTCGCAAACTATCGAACAAAATTTTGTTTCCCAGGTTATCTTAAATATTTAATTTAGTATTATTGTATTATAATATAAGTTTTAATTCATAAAATTTTTTAATCTGAAATTTTAAATTTTTTTAACTGATAAAGTTTATTGGATGACTACAACTACAAATAAATTTAAGCAGCAGCATATATTTGTTATGAATATTTTATTTAAATTTTGTAAAAAAACTTATATTCGGATAATAATATATCTTAAATATTTAAAAACAACGCATACAAATATTTTCACTGAAAAATATAAAACCTTTCACGTATAAGTTTGTTGTAATTAATTAACTCAAACATATGAAAAATTAAATTAAGATTTCCATATAGTCTCTAAGTTAGTAATGCAACAATTAATTTTATGTTTTGCGAGAGAATTTGATCAGGGAAGAAATTTGAATGATGAATTATTGCATGACAAAAAATTGTGTAAAACGGTCTCACGAGTCGTATTTTGTGAGATATATCTCTTATTTGAGTCATCAATGAAAAAATATTACTTTTTATGCTAAGAATATTACTTTTTATTGTGAATATCGGTCTGATTAACCCGTCTCACAGATAAAGATTCGTGAGACCGTTCACAAGATACCCTACTCTTATTGCATCTATATGTAGAATATCAATAGATAAATCTAAAATCCATGTAGCACAAATTTATCCAAACAATTGACTAGATTTAAAATTCATAACTTCAAATATATTCATCAAAGCATAACCATAGAAATTTGCTAAGCAAATATGCTTAAAAATCTTAATTTTTTAAACCATTTTAGTCAAGGATAATTTGGACATAAAAATTAGTAAAATATGCTTTTTATATTTAAAATGCTGTATTTTTAAAATAAACATAAAACCCCTGAGAATGAGACAAATGTGTCTGATTTTTTAAAACACGAGGTTGTAATAAATATTTAATTTTATGTATTTTTTTATATTTAGTTATAGTGCCCCTTTTATTTGTGATGATTTTACGGATATGGAATTTTATAAAATAGGCGCACAATGGAATTAGAAAATAATAAATTCTCTTGCAATGGGGGAATCTATTTTGTTTTTGGTCCAATAGTGAAGTACCCAAGATGGGCCCAACTGTCCAAGCCCAACTTATTATGACCCCTCCTTCCACAAGGCCATGTAGATGACCCGGCCCGCATGAAAAACAATCTGAAAGATGGCGCTAGGGTTTATACGCCGAGTAAAACCCCAGTGCACGAGTTTTAGACAGGGAAGAATCGGAAAATGATTACAGGAGGAAAGAGCTTCGTTTCCTCACCGCCGGCATTCTCAAACGATGCCAGGAGAATTCTCGTTTGCACCGGAAACATTGTATCGATTTTCAGCACCTCGACTGGCTTACAGGTCCTTCCTCTTATGAAAATATCCTGATTTTGGAACCGTTTTTAGTTTTAAAACTTGAATTCACCACCAATTCGTAAAAAAAGTTATCCTTTTTTTTTTTGTTTTCCTTTTGAAGACAAGTGAATTAGTTGGCCACGGTTCACTGGTGACATCGGTGATAGTTGTTCCAGCTTCCACTCCCGGGAGTACAGTTTTATGCTTTTGCTGGACGTCTTCGTTAGATGGCACAATCAAGTACTGGGATTTTGCGGCGCCTGAATTGATGAGGACTGTAGACATTCGTTTCCCCATTCACTCAATGGTGATTTAAGTTTTTCCATAAATGTCATATTTATCCGTTTACTTTTCTGACTGCGGTGAACTTGAATTCAGTATTGCTTTATGTTCCCTTCACTTAGTGAGATATACAATAATATGTAATAGCTGACAGGTGAATTGTTCAATTGTATTTATGTGTGAAGAGATTAAGAAGATTTTCTCTTAGTGAGTTTGGCAAGAACTTCTCATTCCAGGATCTTGAGAAAACTTGGAATATAAACAAGTACATCTTAATCCTTGTTCTGGACCAGGAACTAATATAATATTTTGGAATCTTAACCATAGTACATTACATTTGTGATATTGACCTTTTGTTCATTTATAGGGTTGTTTTATCAGTTATGGGCCATACAGAAGAATATGCCTACACTTTTCTTTAAATTGTCTTCGACAATAATCATTGTCACAGATTTACTATTTTATGATAACAAAATGATTTGGATCTAGGTATCTGATATATGTCATCGTGAATTCAGGTGATTCCAAGTTTATTTAGCCAGGAAACTGAGAGTAATGAAAAGATCCCTGATCTTTTTGCTTATGTCTACACTGAAGATGTGAAGAAAAAGGGAAAACTACCTAGTTTTTCATGTGGGCAGATTCGAAAATGTAATTTGACAAAGTCTCGCTTAGTTGGTGGAGTTACTTTGGCTGAGGTACTCGATTTTTATTGTTTTACTTGTTATTGTGATTGTTTTGCAGCGATATATTGGCGGTGATTATGATATTTTGGTCATGATTATGTATTTATGTTAGATTAGATAGATCCTAGAATATATTGTTTATTAACTTGTCATCTGTAGTGTAGTTCTTTTTATTCGCTTATCTATATTGTTTTTGTGTATTCTCTTTTACTTATTTTCTTGATGGCCATGTATTACTGTTTTGCAGACAACAAAACCAGGTTCCTTAATAATTAGTCCCTTCGGGAAATACATTGGAATATATGAAAAGCGCAAGCTTCGAATATGGGAAATTCCGGGGAATGATTCAGAAAGTGTTGCTTATAAGAAAGTCAGATTGCATCATACAAAATCATTTACCACTGTGGCATTTCATCCAACTGAAAGGGTGATCGCAGCAGGTGATGCTACAGGAAGAATCCTATTATGGAGAGGTGTTGGGCATGGAGCATTCTCTAATGGTGATAAATTAATCAATGGAGGAATAGACAAAGATGTAGAAGATAGGCCTGGGGTGAGGGGTGACGATGATGCAGAGTCTTGCACCACATGGCATTGGCATTCTTCACAAGTGAATGTTCTCTTCTTTTCTTCGGACGGTGCTTATTTGTACTCAGGTATCATGAATTTCTAGTAACGATAATGATTAAAGTGAAAGAAACACTCATTCTACTGGGTAACATTATATGGTACCATTCCCCGCCGCCCTTTTCCAATTTATTCTCTTTGATTGTATTTTTTTGAGATGAAACTTCATGTTGTTTCACAAAAAAAATATTTAACTTTCTAGGTGGGAAAGAGGGAGTTTTGGTGGTCTGGCAGTTAGACACTGGAAAGAAAAAATTTCTTCCACGAATTGGTTCTCCACTTCTACATTTCATAAATTCTTCCGATCCTTCTTTAGCCTGTGTAAGAATTATATCAATTTCAGTAATTGTCGTGTTATTCACAAATTCCATGTGTTTCATTTGAGTTAGTTTTTAATAGTGAATTTTGTCAGATATCCTGTGCAGATAATCGTATTCATCTACTCAGAATGCCTTCGATGGAAATTTCAAGATCCATTTCAGGAATTAAGGTTTGTTCCAACTTCCAATCTATTATGGACCTTTACAAACTGATTGGGATCGGAGAACCTAGGAAAATATGTACTTTGTCAACAAAGTAGGATGTATCACGAAGGCCGTTTTTTATTCAAGTAAAACTCACAAGGATTAGGGATTGGAAACAGTTAACTCTAGAATCCTTCGCTCTAATGTTAAATAAATATCTCTGCTTGTGATTAGAATCTATTTTTCCCCCTAATTTCAGCTTCCAAGTTCCTTTTTGGGAATTTACAAGGGATTTGGCTCAGGTGTTGTCATCAATTACACTGCCGGGGTGATCGTAGTACCCACGGAGAACTACTGTGTTCAATTTTATAGTTTATTTGATGATCGTGAGATTTCAGAGGTGAGCATGGACAATATTGTTAATTAAATTCATGTTTTACTCAGTTCATTTTATGATTCCAAAAGTTTCAGTTGTCTTCTTTGTTACATGTGCATTTGTGTATCTCCTCACGCATGCGAGGAAGACTAACGGCTCGTTAGGTTTTGTTTTGATAGTTTTGGCGGAAGATTTTTGGAAAAATATTTTCAGGACATACAATGTGCTCGGTTTTCTTTTGAGAAAATAAAATTGGTACTATAGATGTTGAAACGTGTCAGTAATTGTTGGATAATTTTTTTTTATATAAACATAAAGGTATTAGTTTTTTAGTTGTTATGTAACATACTAAAAGAGCATTTTTGGTGAGTGATGAAAAATTTAGCTATAAGTAATTATCATATCGGGAGATTAAATATTTAAAAAGAAGAGAAAAGTAGGTACAACTCAGCTTGCTGTAAAGCCTTTCGAAAAGAATGAAAATAGGTTCTAGTGTTTCTTTTTGTTTCTGTTTCGTGGATAAAAATTTTTTCTTGACGACAGAGGACATAATTTTTTTGGCTTGATTCTTTTTGACGTGCTATGCATTTTTACCTTCTGTTGTGGTGGGGAAAAATCGAGTGATTTTTGTTCACTGGTTTTACTATGTTGTTAACATGGTATCTGTGATCTGTCTGCGGCTAAGACTGGAGATGAACCATGATTGGAGTTTTAGTTCCTGAGATCATACACAATTTGGTTACTTTTAATTTTTATGAAGCGGCCTTTTGTTTTTTAATGTCAGGTTTCTCATGAGTGTTTGATTTTGATAAACAATTATTTTTTATATTAAGTTTTGTTACCCAGAAAAACTGTGTTAAGCAAAGGTTGCTCATTATTCCGGGCGCACTCCAATCTCTCTTTTTCTCACTATATGTGAAAATGATATCTTGTTTGCATGAATCAGGTACAAATATGTCAAAGGAACTATCATCCAGGTGATGAAATCACGGTATTGGACCTCTCATCTTTATTGTTATCAATAGAAAGCGTAATGAATCCGGATAAATGGATTTCACCTTTTGTAACACTTATTTAGATTCCATAGTTTCCACAAGGATGACGGGTATTTTCTTTTTTACTTGCATTCCTTGTTCTTTTTTGTATATGTTAGTGGTCAACAAATTTCTAAATCTACTTTTGTATATGTGGTTTAAAAATCTGTTTTGGTGGTTGGATTTTTCTTTTTATTTATTTTAAGCTTTTTTCTCATGATAAATGATAAGGATTTCTGCTTGTTAATATACTTTCCGTTGGTGCAGTTTCTTGAAAGGTGAATACTCTTAGTTATTTATCAAAAGTCATTTATTAATTCTTTTGTTGTCAGACTAACGCAACCTGAAAAACTTTGCAGGTAAAAGTGGATTTAGTGGCCATTTCCTCTGATTGTTCTACAATGATCACTGTTGAAACCAGACTCGCTGAGGAAGGAATTGGCAGCCTTGTGAGTCTTAAATTCTGGTCATGTTACTCTCAGAACAAAGACTTTTCCTTAACTACCATCATATATGAACCTCACAGGTTTATTCCTTTTTAAATCCTTTACAACTTTTTATCTAGATGTAATTTCATGTTTCATATGTTTTAACAAGATCAAATCATTTAAATTCTCGGTCTGATAAATTTGACAGTCTGATAAATTTGAGATTGAGTATTCTTTAGCATTCAAATTAACTAATGGAGTTTCATGCTTCGGGCTAAATACCATGCAGGGAGGCTGAGATATCTTCCATAGCTTTTCATCCAACTGGTAACATGGCCATCAGTTCTTCATATGGTGGCGACTTTAAGGTAGGTGGTCTCATTTATAATTTTATCTAGTTGATAGGTGGGTAACATTTATAATTTTTTCTAGTTATTGATTATTGATATTTAGTTAACAATTTCAAATGGCAGACTTGGGTTCGTAAATACAAGACCACCATGCAGGATCATACGCATCAGAGTATTGGCTGGGCATGCCACGCTGTTGGATCGTACAAGTATGCTCTATGCAGAAGATAATCTCAGATTTACGATTTGATCTGATAAACCTGTTTGATAAACTGATATGTAACTTATGTAACCGTGTTTTGAAATTCATCAAGTTTGAAGTTGTATGATTTATCTAGCCATGTTGTGAAATTCATCAAGTTTGTTGAAGTTATATGATTTACTTATATCTTATGGTTTTGTTATGGTCAATTTTACTTTTGAATTCATCTACTGCATGAATATTTGTGTAAAGAATAGCTAATCTATCATCGAAGGATGCATTACCGAAGGTTACCTTTGGCAGGAAGAAGCCTATGACCACTGCTGCATTTTCAAGTGATGGCACTGTTTTGGCTGTTGCTGCAGATAAAGTTATTACCTTGTGGGATCCAGATAGAAATATTCTGGTGGCTGTGGTTGGAGATGCTCTTGAGGTGTTTTTCCGACATCTATATTTTCATTATTATTTGGAATGTCAATTGGGACGGTCTTATTCATGGAAAAGTGGCTTTTCTCTCGATAATGTTCTTGTTTTAGTATTCTTCTACTGGGGCTGGACATCTCTTTTATTGCTGAATGATAATAATGTGACTATCATTACATGAACAAGAGTTTTAGACCGCCAGTGGTATAGATTTTGACTATAATGTTCATATTCAAGATAAAATCGGCATATGCCAAATAGTTTACTCGAGACAATTTTTTATTGGTTTTTTGTTATGTGTTTCCATTGATAGTATTTTCACTAAAAATATTTACGTATTGTGCAGCCAATTACAACCCTTTCATTTGTCGGGAAGTCTGAGTATCTTGTATCTGCTTCACAAGGTTCCAACCCTCAGCTGACTGTATGGAGTATGTCAAAGCTCTCGACATGTTGGTCCTACCGGCTTCATGCAGAAGGTGATATGCTGTTTCCTCCATGGGATCTGTTCTAATTAACAGTGTTTCTGTTCATTGATGTGTTAATTGTTTGATATCTTCAATTAAGTATCTGGAAAAGACTTATAGGTGTGTTTATATTATCTAACTGGGTGACCTTCAGTGCATTTCTTGTTGATTAATGGTGTGTTAATGTTTGCAGCTATTACTTGTTCGACGAACAACTCTTCCTTTGCTGTTCTTGCTCGCTTCAAATCACCTACAACCATGGAGTCTGATCATGCTGCATCACCAGGTCCGGATGGGGTTATATTGTTTTTCGATGTAGAAAATCCAGTGCCATTGGCAACCTGGTTTGTCAGCAAGGTAACTTTCTCCTTCCTATGCTTTTCTACTTGATTGTTTCTTCACGATTTGATTCTGAGGTAATTTTACATTCAGTAGTGGCGTTCATGTTACGTATATGATTTATCTTAGGTGTGGTACATGTATATATGATGTGAGAACTGTTGTCGCTTCTCCTACCTGACCAGATTTTTTTTGGTTCAACAAAATGTGATTAATATTGCCTTTTAAATACTCCTACATTTACCTGTTCAATAGGAAACCGTCATCTTGTCCTCTGATTGGAAAAACCAACCGTCATCTTGGCCACTGATTGGAAAAACCAACGCCTCTGACAGTGGTAGAAATATGGTTGAGATATGTGAGGAACAACTGTGTACTGAATACCCACTAGAATGTTGATGAAAATAAAGAAGTTTTGCCACAAAAATGATTCTCTGTTAGAATTGAAACTTTCATATTAATCCGAAGTTGCACAGATGGCCATAACAAGTTATTGCCTCCACATATTGGCATTTAAAACATTATCGTTTTCCAGGCTGAGGGTGGAGGGCTGTCTTTTGTTGAGTCAAGTCCAAAAGTAGACGGGGATGCTGCAGAATCAAAAACAACTGACGTGCTTGCATACATAGATGGTGCTCATGAGTATGTTCTATTTGATCCATATGACGAGCAATCTGAGAAGCTTAGCATTTCTGGCCCAAGGAATTTCGGCAATCCGGAGGAAACAGGTTAGGTTTGATTTATACTGCATTATTCTTCTATTTGCAGCCATTGGCTCCTGCTTGAAAACATATGTCCCACTTAATGTATATGCACTAAGCCATCTCTCTCAGATATCTCACATGATTTTTAGAATTTTTTTATGATGAATTCCATTCATTTCTTGCTTTTATGCCACTTTTCTGCTATATCACTAACCGAATCCGGTGTATTATATAATTTAAATTTCAATTAGCAGAAAGATTTGGCTATGCATCCATCTACGGTGAGTTGCCAGCATTCAGCTTGACAACAGATCAGACGTCACTCCCATCAGTCCCGTCGGAGAAAATGCGGAAGACTATATTCAGTGGAGCATCTCACAGCCTCCCTCCTCTTCCAAAGTTGTGTTCAGAGTTTTTGGAATCATTACTGGAGAGGAGGTCTATGGTTGTTGAATGAACCGATTAAATTTCTCTAGCTACCCCTTGCTTGGTATCTGCGATGAGAGACGCAAGAGAACATTTGCACTGCGTGTTGCTTATAGCAGACTGAAAAAGATCATGTAAGGCAATCCAATGCCATATTCTTAGAGGGGAATGCGGTTAATTTGTAGAGATTATTGGGATATCGTGGTGCTAAGTTGAAGCAAGGTTGTGGAGATATAGATCTATTGATTGTTTTGTGATATACTAAAAGGAGGGTATTGTTGTATAACGAGATTCAAGTGGAGCTATTGTTGAGTATTTCATGTGGATTTTGAAGATTTGTTGATGCCACATGCATAATACATGTGAGGTTTTTCGGAAAGCAGCCTGTGAGATTTTTTTGAAGTTAATTTCTAAGCTGTTGAAAATTTTTCCTGCTCGAGAATTTTTAAAAGAAAATTTGATGATTTGTAACGCTAATGAAAATGCTTCTAATGTTCTTTTTTCTAAAAAATATTGAATTAATATTTTTCTAAAAAATAAACTCATATTTTAAAAATTAATATGAAATTTGAGGATTTTTTTTATCTAGAGAAATATCTTGCAGGATTTTGAGGAATGATAGTTTTCTTATTTTTTTTTTAATTAAATTGATGATACTTTTGTTAAAACTTTATTAGTTTGACTTCAGGCTTGGTTTCGATTTACATAGAGCATGTTTGGATTTAAACAGTCGTTTAAAAAGCTTTTTATTTAATTGAGCACGTGTTTTAAAATGTTTTTGATGTTCGAATTTACTTTTAGATCTAACTGATAATTTATATATTTCTAAAAGTAATTGTTGCACTCAAGTGGTCAAATTTAATGCAAACCCAAGTGGATTTCATGCCCAATAGAGTAAGCGGATGAATAACAGAAGAGAGATAACTTGGGCTTACACACAGTAGTAAATCTTTTGTGAGATGGTCTTATGAATCTTTACTTGTGAGACGGATCAACCCTACTTATATTTACAATAAAAAGTAATACTCTTAGCATAATAAGTAATATTTTTTCATGGATTACCCAAATAAGAGATCCGTCTCATAAAATACGACCCATGAGACCGTCTCACACATGTTTTTGCCTATACAAAAATATATTCGTGACCAGCGGAGCTTCACTCTCAAGTTCAGTCAAAACTCGAGCTCAAAATTAGTTTGACTGAGTTTGAGAAACTCAAGATCAAATATATTATAAAACTGTTCAAGTAGTTCGTTTGTTATTCCATTACATATATATAATTGTATATTTAAATATATATTTTTTATACATATTAATTATTTATTTAAAATTAAATCGAAATCGAGTTTTCGATCTCAAGTTCGAGTAATCGATACATATCGAGCTCGAGCTTGAAAATTAATATTCAAATCGATTCGAGCTCGAGTTCGAGTATTTTAATTTTTTTTTACTCGAGTAGTATGATACTCGACTCGATTACACACCTATCCATCACACTATTTCTTGAAATGATAATGAATTTTTCTAAACTCCTAGTGATGAGTAACTTATAAAAGTTTAAAAAATGAAAAATAAATTACAATATTAGGACAAAGTGACGTAAACAAATATTTTTTTAAGCGTAAACAAATATTTTTTACTTTTTCTATTTATTCATACCTAGTGCATCGATACATACATTATGTGTTTGTATATTTATTTTTGTAATTCATTGAAGATTTCACAAAACGAAAAATCAAATAAAACTTTGGTTTTCAGCTTGATTTGGTCATTTTTTCCCAATCATATACAGTTTTGGTTCACAGTTTAGTTTAGATATAATTGATGCACCAAAACTTTTGAACCGCAAATCAATTTGGATTTAAAATGAAGTCGAATTTTCCAAAATTTTCCAGTTTTATATTTTCATTTATTTGTACACACTATTTCTGGCTAAACGAACAAGCTGAAAATTTACAGTTGAAAGGCTGAAGCGCAATTTAATAATACAGTGGTATAAAAAAAAAAGACCGTGTTCTAAGTTTAACCGGAGAGGGACAGCACTTGTCCAAGTGTTGAAATGCCTAGTTTTCTTTTATTTTTCAGTTTTTTTTATATATTTATATATAAAATTTAAGAAATTAGTTTTGGCAACTCTAAAGATAAAATTCAATCAAGTAATCCACAATGGAATGGGAGGCTGAAACAAGTTCGCTCAAAGAGGGAGAGACCGCAGGTGAAGATTAGAGGACTCGGCTCCTTTATATTCCCCTTTGCTTTAATTTATACTGCGGCTGAATCGCTCGGATTTTTCAGTTGACATGCCCGGTTGCTTGATTCTTCTCATGAGAGAAAGAAATTACTATCAAATTCAAGACTTTTTGAATTAAATATTTTCTTGATTTCATGGCTATTCTCTTGCATTCATCGTCTCCTATAGCCAAACCATCTTCAGAAAATGGAGGAAAATCTTCTGGGTTTCGAGCCCAGGCTCCCAAATTTCAATCTTTCCCACTTAGTAATGGCTTTTCTAAAGTATTGTCTTCGACCCAGATAGCCATTGTTCCGAAAGATAGTATTTTTACTCTGCCCAATTGGAGGTCTGGTAGGAATGACATAAAAACCAGAGAACTTAGGCTGAACGACGCTTTCCTGTATTTGGAGTATATGGTAGGGAAAGGCCACAAGCCCGACGTTGCTAATGCCACTCAGCTTTTGTATGATCTTTGTAAGTTCAATAAGTTAAGAAAAGCTACTAGAGTGATGGAGATGATGGTTAGGTCCGGTAGTATTCCGGATGCGGCTACGTATTCATGCTTGGTTGATCATTTGTGTAAGAGGGGGAGCGTTGGACATGCTATGCAGCTAGTTGAAAAAATGGAGGAATATGGGTACCCTACTAATATAGTTACTTGTAATTCTCTTGTTAGAGGACTTTGTATCCGCGGGAATTTGCATCAAACTTTGCAGTTTGTGGAAAGATTGATGCAAAAGGGGTTGGTCCCTAATGCATTTACTTATTCAATCTTGCTTGAGGCTGCGTACAAAGAGAGTGGAGTGGATGAAGCTAGGAGATTGTTGGATGATATTATTTTGAAGGGTGGGAATCTGAATCTGGTGAGTTATAATGTTATATTGACTGGTTTGTGTAAAGAAGGTAAAATTGAGGAGGCAATGCAACTTTTTCGTGATTTGCCCAAAAAGGGATATGACCCTAACGTTGTGAGCTATAACATCTTGTTGAGAAGCTTGTGCCACGAGGGACGTTGGCAAGAGGCAAATGAGCTTCTTGCAGAGATGGTGGGGGATGATCGTTCACCATCTATAGTGACATATAATATACTGATTGGTTCACTTTCACTTCATGGTCGAACCGATCAGGCTCTCGAAGTTTTGGACGAGTTGTTTAGAGATGGCCGTTTCCAACCCAATGCTGCAAGTTACAACCCTGTTATTGCTTCGCTTTGCAAGGAAAAGAAGTTAGATTCTGTTGTCAAGTGTCTAGACCAAATGGCATATAGAAACTGTAGACCGAATGAGGGTACATACAATGCTATAGCCAGGCTTTGTAAGGAAGGAATGGTTCAAGAAGCATTCTCAATCATACAGAGTTTGAGAAATAAACAGGGACTCCACAGTTCACGACTTTTACAGAGCGGTGATCACGAGTTTATGTAGGAAAGGAAACACTTATCCGGCATTTCAGTTACTTTATGAAATGACTTTGTGTGGATTCAACCCTGATTCTTACACGTATTCTTCGCTTATTAGAGGACTGTGTATTGAGAGAATGCTTTGTGCTGCCATGGATGTGCTTAGAGTCATGGAAGAGTACGGCCAACGCCCCGGTATTGACAATTTCAATACACTTGTTCTTGGATTATGCAAATGTAGAAGAACAGATATATCTATTGAGGTGGTTGAAATGATGATTGAAAAGGGATACCTTCCTAGTGAGACTACCTATACCATTTTGATTGAAGGGATTATTCATGAAGATGAAAAGGAGCTGGCCGGAGCGGTTTTGAAGGAGCTGAATGTCAAGCGAGTTGTGAGTCGGAATACGGTGGATAGGCTCACCATGCAATATGATCTTGGCTTGGTTATGCATATGGGATGAAAGCGAGATGATAAACAATAGCGATTTTATGATGCTCTAGCGGGGGATCAAGGGGTAGAAGTACTTACGGTGGATTCGGAGTTCTGTACATTTATTGGTTCTTTGTATTACTAAAGCCTAGAAGGGTGATGTGAGGTTTGATTGACCATTCATTTGATGTCAACCTCTTCGTTTACGTTCTGATGGGAGCGGCCAATCATCAAATGATGAAGTGTTTCGATTTGAATTTCCTTGAAATGTTGACGTTTCTAACATTTAAATTTTTGACATCACATTTAAGTTGCCCCTCGTCAAGATTACAAGACGGAGGGCTTGTTTTCTATAGATGTATGCCGTGCCATAATTGTTGATAATTTTCTCAAATTCATGATTATGAAGGCCAAATAATTAGAGGAGCAAGAAATCTCTAAATGAAGAAACCAGCATCATCGTTGACTGAAACAAGTGATTGAGCTAAACAAAAAGATTCAAAGGCTGGAGTACAAATTTATTGTTTCTTAAAAGGTCAATGTAGAACTTGTGGCAAAAGAACTAAAGAGTACCTGCTTCACAAATTATGCCATTAGTCATTCGACCAAAGCTCATTTAATCTCAAGGTGAAAAAATCGAAGCTTTTTACTGCACAAGACACTCATACTACTTGGTTATAAATGAAATATTAAAATGTCTTGTGAGTATTAACTCACCAAATCTAATTAAAATAAAAATTATTCCCCACATTTTACAAATAAAAGAATATTTCATCAGCGATAAGTTAGATCATTTCTAAAAGATGAACACAAGAAAATCATGGCCCTTTGACAAGAACAGTTGGAAGCCATGTATACACGCAGTATCTTAAGTCACCATCTAACAAATCCCTTTAAAAACTTCACAAATCCGTGAAGCTCTGACAACCAAAGATACCAAATAAATACTTAACAAAAAGAAAACATATGTAACCGAGTAGATTAAACATAATCCTCTGCAACCTGCGTTGACCATTAATAAAACACTTCCAACGAGCTAACTCGTCGAAACAGAGTTCAAAATCCCACAAAACTAGAATAGTTAAAACTAGAAATTTTCCAGAAAAATATCAAAAACTACAGACATATGATCCGTAAATAGGAATAAATAAGTAGCAGGAGACTCCTTCCACAAAACTTCCTCCAAAGCATCATAGTTGCCAGGCAGCAGCTGAAAATGAGCTTGCTTATTCCAAAAGAAGTACCTCCAATCCAACGTTTATCCTCTACTTAGATCTCTGTCTCATCTTTCTGCGCTTCCTCTTCAACCTCCTCATGCGCTTCTTCTTCCACTATAGAAACATTAAATTGAACTTCAAATTCAAAAATAAAAGGGATACACAAATTTAACAAAATCCAAACAAGCTTTTCCACGTTTTATGCTTTATTGAAGAAGCTTCTTCATTATCCCAACAAAGTTAATATTCAAGCAAAAAAGTAAACAACAGACTCAAAATTTAAATTCAATCAAAAATTAAATATGCCATCACAAGCAGAGCTCCCAAGTCCTAATTCACACTAGTACGCAACAAATCCCACAATCCACAACCAATAAAAACTAACAATAATTTTAAAGGGATTAGGGATCATATAAACTGCTGTACAGCGTATTTCATTTTGTCCAGTGCCTCAAAGAAATCAGTAATTCACAAGCTCTTCCTTTTTTTTAATCAAGTTCCAAGAAGAATGAACCTTCCCATAATCATTATTTAAATCGAACATCATGAATATTACTTAAAAAGCTATAACCATTATATGCAGGACAGAGCATAAACAAACACCAAAAACCAAGAGATAATTTTTTTTTATAAAAGAAAAATAGCAATCACAAATTCACATACATACTCATCCAGTATGAGTCAAAGTAAACAATCGGTGTGACAGATTGATAAAAGTAAACGAAACAAGAAAAGAAGAAGCATTAACTAGAAAAACAAAATAAAGGATTTACTTGAAGGAAACTACGCTAATTGACTACGAATCATAACCAAACGAAGAGGATGAGCTTACCTTAGCCCTCATATCGACAAAACTTTCAGTCGCTCGATTCGAAATCCCCCAATATTCTGGTTCAGGTGGTTTTAACTCAAACCGACGAAACCCTAGATTAGGAAGGAGTACATCTACACCGGTGGGCCAACGATCGTGTGATAATTTAATTTAGTTTAATTTAATTAACAAAATATTCCAGCTTCGGCTTAGTATGAAACTATGAAAATAATTATACATTTTGAATGTTGATAACTAAAGTCCATTTCGTTGAAAATGTGAAAAATATTTGTGTTGAAAATTATAATGTTGAATGTTAAAAATTAGTTTGTGATGATGTATGTAATGATGAAATTGTTTTTGGATTGTTTTCCAAAGAAATCCTATAAATAGGTCTCTATTTGTAAAGATTTGAGACAATTGAGTTGAGAGAAAAATATTATAAAGTGTGTAGTTTGATAATTTTGAGAGTTTGAGATTTTTACTTTTTACCATAAATTTTTACTTTTTTATAACACGTTATCAGCACGAAGCTCTAAAAATTCTCCATATTTTTCCAAGCTCCAAAACAGAAAAAAAGGTAACAAAAGTAATAATATTTATTTTACTGTTTATTTATTTATTGTGTATATATTTAATATATAATATAATGTTATTCAGAAATAATAAAAATAAATTTTTCAAAAACTTGTTATAAATCCTGGGAGGATGTTAAGACGACATCCCACACTCCCGGTAAGGGATAGCGACAAGTATAAAAGCCTATAAGATTTTTAAACAAAATAACTTATGACACCTCATTATAATAATGTGATATGATATACATAATTATTTAAACATGACTAATATTATATACATCATATTATTACTATAAAATTATACAAATACATACATTTATTTTTTTTGTACACCAACGGTCATAAACGGTAACAAAACGGCTAGTTTTTGCCATACAAATATGATCTCACAAACACATTCAATCACTCCAACTTTCTCTTATTCTATAACAATTATTCTTCACCAAATTTTCGAAGAAAAAAGATGGCTTTCTCAAGGTTATTTTTAATTATTTTGTTTATCATACTTACGAGTCTTGTATTTATCGGAGAATATCCTCCTCGTGTGTTTTCTTTATTTTTACGAATGCTTGTACTTGTTGTTTATCCATTACTTTGTATTGCAATATTCATTAACTAATAAAATGCATCGTAATTTTTTTTAGTACCACCATGTCAAACTTGACAAAGCTCGAATTCATTGCTCTTGATATTACGGGGAAAAAATTATATGCCATGGAATCTCGATGTAGAAATGCATCTTGAGTCATTGGGTCTAAATGAGACCATAAAAGAAAATGGCATATCGACATCACAAGAAAAGACAAAAGCCATGATATTTTTGCGTCGACATCTCGACGATGGATTAAAATGTGAATATCTAATTGAAAAAGATCACATGACTTTGTGGAAGGGATTAAAAGAAAGATTCGAGCATATAAGGGAAGTTATACTTCCGAACGTCCGGGATGAATGGAATACGTTGAGATTCCAAGATTTTAAAAAAGTCAGCAATTACAACTCGACGATGTATGGAATAATCTCGCAATTGAAATTTTGTGGGCACTGAGATTACTGAATTGGAAATGCTTGAAAAAACATTTTCCACTTTTCACGCATCGAATATAACATTATAAAAACAATATAGAGTGCGTGGATTTTCGAGATATTCTGAACTTATCGCCTGTCTCCTTGTGGCGAAAAAGAATAATGAGCTGTTAATGAGAAATCATCAGGCACGACCCACTGGTTCAACGACATTTTTTGAAGTAAATGTCGTAAGCAAAAATGAATTTAAATTTGGAAACCAAAATCAAAGTTATAGACAAGCTTTTGGTCGAGGACGAAATCGACGACCACTTTAAATCTGGAAACCAAAATCAAAGTTATAGACAAGATTTTGGTCGAGGACGAAATCGACGACCACTTTAAATCTGGAAACCAAAATCAAAGTTATAGACAAGATTTTGGTCGAGGACGAAATCGAGGTCGTGGTCGTGGACGTGGACGTGGAAGTGGTCGTGGTCGTGGACACGGCCGTGATTTTGAAAATAATCGAGATAGTTAATTTTATAACTCATCTCAAAAGAACGTCCCAAACCATCCACTGAAAAGACATCATGAGAATATGAGTGTTAATGAGAATCACTCAAAAAGATTTGAAAGTTTTTGTTTTAGATGTGGTATTCCAGGACATTGGTCCCGTATTTGTCGAGCCCCTGAGCATCTTTGTAAACTTTATAAAGAATCAATAAAGGGAAAGAAAAGGAGACCAACTTCACTGAATACAGTGAACCTTTGAGTGATTCAACTCATTTTGATGCCGGAGATTTTCTGATTGATTTCTCAGACAATGATCAATTTGCTGGTGGAAAAAATATGTAAAATATTTTTATGTACCCGTATGATAATGTTTTATCATGTGTTATATTTTTACATATGCATTGTATTGTATTTTATTTTTATAAATGTATTGTCAGCAATTTTATTTCATTGCATATTTTTTTGAAGTTCAAATATGGAAAATGCTATGAACAAAGCTGATGTTTGCATACCTGATAGTGGTACAACACACATTATCCTCCGAGATAAAAGATATTTCTTGGAACTAAAACCCACAAAAACAATGGTGAATACAATATCAGGTCATGTAGACTTGATTAAAGGTTGTGGGAAAGCACAATTTTTGTTACATAATGGTACAATGGTACAAAATTTTTGATCAATGATGCTTTGTATTCACCACAATCGAAAAGATATTTGTTGAGTTTTAATGATATATATTCTCATGGGATATGATACTCAAACAATGTGAAAGGAATGTTGCTCATAAACGTATAGGAAATAAATTAAAACATTATAATGTGTGTATCAGAAGTTATTGTTGTGCTCTGGTGTTGTAACACGAGCACACAAAATGCAGCGAAAATTAAGTATTAACACACTAAATATAACTTTAATAAATTAATATCAGATTTAAATTATGCACAAGTACGAATACTTGTACGATGCCTCATGACAAAAAATTCATCAGAAAAATTATGTAAATTGTTTACATCAAAACAATACTAGTGAGTAAACAAAACCAAATTCCTTGACACTCCAAGGAATTAAAAATGCATCACAATAAACAACATAAAAACTAGATGCATAAAATAAAAACGTATTGCTTAAAACAAACACAACCACTCTTCGATCAACACTCTGCGTCAGTGTTGTCAACACCAATCAGCAACACGGTATATGTGAATCAATCACACAAAATCTTCAACACGAAAATCTTCAATATCTGAACTCTCAGTGTGTTCAGAAAAATCCATCAGCTCTCATACGCTGTAAAGTGATCAACTGGTGTGCTGTCGTTGTGCCACCAAACTTAAATTCCTACTCTCTAAATAAAATTAGTGTAATGGTGAGCATGGTCGAATCCACAGGGAACGGGGGATGATTCATTTCGAGTAAAATGCAAATAAAGGGGGGATTTTGGAATATGAATTTAATAAAATACTAAACTAAATCTATCCAAGAAAGGAAAACAATAAATTTAAATGATAATTAATCAACTAGCATGAAGTGAAGAATTTAATACGAGAAATATCTGATTCAAGGGAGTTCTACTATTTAATTATATCAATGTTCATCGACAAACAAATAATTTATTCAAGTTGTTCCAAGCAATTAACCTTAGATTTATAGGGATAGCCGCTAAAATTCTTGTGTTTTCCTAAATTAATTGACCGAACCCACCATCCCGTCGAAACTTATCAATAACCAACTGGGCACGATAGCGTTCCATATTAATTAAAGATAGCATTTTCGTTTTGTGAAAACAGTTAATCCTAAAATCTAACAACCGAGATAGCTGCAATTGATAGATCAAGTTTCGTTGATTTATTTAGATTAAATATATTATGATAGCACAACACATCTAATCTATGCCATTCGTATACCAATCATTCATGACAATTATAGATCACTGAATTCATGGTTAGCAGTAGAAAATCCTATATCGAATTAAATTGTCAGATTAATCGATATACAATATTCATATAATTAAATCATAAATCGAAAAATACTGAAATAAAAAGAATATTGAATTTAAGAACGAATACTTCACAATGATAAATTAAACAGTAAAAAACAACCCTTAAACCAGACTAGAAAATTGCAGAGAAAATTCTTGAGCCCTTTTCTTCTTGTTATTCACGTGAGTCTTTTTGTTGGAGAAAGTTGGGAGCTTCCTTTTTTTCTTGTTTGCTGCGCCTCTCTTGTACTGTACGTGAGGATAGTGGTCAAGAAAATAAAAGAAGAGAGTGTCTTGTACATGAGGTAGGGTAGGAAAGAAAGAAAATTGGGTCCAACAAGTTTAATAGCGCAATAATCTAAAAAAATGACCTAATCAATAAAATTAAAAAATACTTAAAAAAATATCGTCCAAGAATATAGAGTTTTTTCCATAAAAAAACTCTATCCTTTATTTCTTCTTTGATATAAAAATTTCTTATTTCTCACTAGGCAGCTGAAGAATCGTCACAAAGCGTTATCACGCCTTATGCAAAAACATCTTCTAAAAATAGACATGCAAAAATGGTGTTGTCACCGGTGTTGGCAACACCAATAACAACATGTGTGTGTAATTATTTTATGCACATGCTGAGAGACTTTCGAAGATTGGAAAATCTCTCAAAGTCCAAAGGTTTCGTGAATATATCAGCCATTTAATTCTCAGTCCTAACAAATTCCAGTCGAATTATGCCTTTTTCAAACAAATCTCGAATAAAGTTACGTCTTATGTCTATGTGTTTTGTTTGAGAGTGTTGAACATGATTCTTAGAAATGTCTATAACACTTGAGTTGTCACAATATACCATCATGTAATTGCTTAACTTGTAATCCAAGAAAGAAACTTAGTTCTCCTACCATGCTCATTTTGAATTGTGATGACATGCAATCCACAAAGTTATTCACAAGTATTTGAGATGCAAGAACCGAAAATAATATCATCTACATATACTTGACAGATCAAAATATCAGATTTCAGTTTTTGAATGAAAATGGTTCTGTCAACCTCACCTCGTTTGAAGCCCAAGTTTATCAGATAGTCAGCTAACCTACCGTACCATGCCCGTGGAGCATGTTTCAGTCTATACAGGGCATTCTTCAGTTTGTAGACATGGTCCACGTGGCGAGGATCTTCAAATCCCTTATGTTGACTGACATAGACTTCCTCATTCAAAATTCCATTCAAAAAAGCACACTTTACAGTCATTTGATACAATTTGATGTGCATGTGACATGCTATGGTAAGCAACAGTCGGACTGACTCAATTCGGGCTACAGGAGCGAAGGTTTCATCAAAATTCACCCCCTCAACCTGTGTATACCCTTGAGCTACCAACCGAGCTTTGCTTCCGAACAATGTTACCAGATTCATCTATTTTATTCTTGAAAATTCATTTTGTTCCAATAACATTGGTATTTAAAAGTCTAGGCACTAAATCCCATACATCATTGCGCACAAATTGTTTAAGTTCTTCATGCATTGCAATGACCCATAATTCATCTTTTATTGCATCATTAATATTCTTGGGTTCAATTTGAGAAACAAAACACGAGTGACTTACCTGGAAAAACGTGGAGCTCATGCAAATTAAACCAACCATTTTGCGGTAGTCAATCTTTTCTTTCTTTCTTGTTTGCAAATTGCACATCATCATGTAATTCACCAATGATTTGTGATGATGGATGATTCTTCTGAATCTTGTTGAGAATTTTTTTTTCACAATTGATCACCACATCATCATTATCATCGTTATCATTATCCACAGTTTCTGTTCGGTTCAGAGGCGGTGTTGTGCTTGGTGTTGCCACCCTGGTCTCAACACCAAACTCAACACTGTTTCTGGTCAGTGCCTCACTTATATCCAGCAATTCTTCTACATCATCCTCCGGTGTTTTAACTGCCAGATCTGCAAGATCATCAAACACAACGTTAATTGATTCTATTGTAGTCCTGGTTCTTAGATTAAATACACGATAAGCACGATTATTAGAAGAGTATACAAGAAACAAACATTTATCACTTTTGGAATCAAATTTAGCTAGATCTCTATCATTCAACACATAACCTACACATCCGAAAATATGAAAATATTTAAGGTTTGGTCTTCTTCCCATGATAATCTCATATGAGGTCATTGTAGAACCACTCCTTAAATAAACACAGTTGGAAATGTGACATGTCGTATTTAAAGCTTCGGCCCAAAAACATTTTGACACATTCTTAGAACTAAGCATGACCCCAGCCATTTCTTGGAGGGTTCGATTTTTCCTTTCAGCTATGCCAATTTTTTGAGGGGTCTTCGGAGATGAATATTCATGAGTGATACCTTTCTTATGGCACAAAGAAATAAAATGAGAATTTTCGAACTCCTCACCATTATCGGTTCTTATTTTAACCACCCTCATATCATATAGATTTGTTATCCTAGCATGAAATTTCATTAAAAGCATCAAATGTATCAGATTTTTCTCTAAGAAAACTTACCAAGTAAAATGCGAAAAATCATCAACACAAACAAACGAATATTTCTTACCACCCAAGCTCTCACCTTCCATAGGACCCATTAGATCCATATGCAAGAGTTCAAGGGACCGTGTTGTCCCAAAGTGTTGCAACACTGGGTGCGCAACACGAGTTTGTTTACCTTTCTGACACGGTCCACAGACAAATGAGTTACCTTGTAATGCCCGAGAATTTTGTTATTGTAATCTTTAATGATTTGTTGATAAATTGATGTGATTATAGACGGAATGGATCAGACCGGGAAAGATGAAAGAAGAATTGAAGTTATGTGCGAGGAATGAGCCTCGCGCATATGCGCGACCAAGCCGGGCGCATATACGCGGAGTAGGCAGAGAACCTCGCGCATATGCGCGACCAGGACCCACGCATATGCGCGAGTATGGCAGAGAACCTCGCGCATATGCGCCGGGAGAGGGCGCGCATATGCGCGAGCTGCCGAGAAGACACGCGACGAGATAGAATGTCTCGTGCATATGGGCCAAGGAGGGTCGCGCATATGCGCGAGACGTGCAGTGCATAGAGTCAGCCACATGTACTTCACCATGCATTGTATATATATGAAACATTCATTTCTCAGATTGAAAAGAAGGAAAACCGAGAAAATCCTCCACAAATCCTTGCGCCTTTTCATATTTTAGATTTGTGATTGTGCAAGATCCGTCCATCAGAATTTTAATCCGACTTCAGTACTGTGTTCCTATCGACAAGAGCTTCAACTGGACGTAAGTTTTCTTATGTTTTGATTTGAGCTGAAAATCGGATATGAGAGGAATCTTGATATGACTGTTATTATGTGTTCTTGAAATTGTTGTTATTGTAAAATCGAAACTGGATCGAAGAACGGATACCGTATGAATTTGTTATCAATTTCAGATTGAATTTGATTGAGATGATACAGTTTGATATCAAATTGAGTTTGTTATCGATTATGAGTTGAGATTGGTATTTGGTGATATCTGTACTGCTGGGTATATTGAGATTGTGTCGTTATGCCGTTGAAACAGAATTTGATTGTGTTCTGATTATGTCCAGTAATGATTGAGTTGTATATTGATATTATACTCCTCGATATTGTCGTTTCTAGATTGAGTATTGACAGGCTTCGAATTCGAGAGTTCGACTTCGTCCGACCGAGAAAAGAAATGTATAAATCAATGTCGAAACGAGAAGATACGACTTGAGTTTGATTTTACTCGAGTTTCTCAAAAACCACATACTATACTTTATTGCATTGATATTTGCAATTCATGAGATTGATATTCTTAGTCTATTGATTTATAGCAAAGCATGTGTCGAGTCATGGGCGGATGTGCCTAGTCATTGGCGGAGGTGCCAAGTCTCTGGCGGATATGCCAAGACACTGATGTTTGGTTTATATCGATGTTGCGTAGGAGCGGATTGACTTCTATTGTGGAGATTCGATATAGTATGCCAATTGTCCAGGAACCGGGATCCCTAGATTAGAGATGAGTCGAGTCTGAGATGATGAGTCAGAGTTTGATTTACAGTTTTATATCGATTCATGTCTTTCAGATTTGATACATGTTATTGATACCTGTTTCATGCTTTTATATCTGTTTATATGATTGCATGTATACATTGTTTATACTGGGATTATATTCTCACCGGAGTTATCCGGCTGTTGTTGTGTTTGCATGTGTGCATAACAACAGGTGGGACAGGATCAGGGTCACGAAGAGGATGAGAGATTCAAGTTTAACATGGAGATCCGGACTTTGGAGCAGATTTAGTTTTCAGCACTTGATGTAGTTGTTGAACACTAGTGTATCTGAATATCTGTTGTACAAGACTTGTACTTTACGATTGATATTTATATCAGACTGATTGTATTATGTTCCGTACTTATGTATTTTTTTTAAAAAAATTTTAGACCCAGATTAATTAAATGATCCTAATGATGATTAAAAAGACGAATTAGGTTCGGGTCCCCACACCAGGTGGTATCAGAGCAGTAGGTTCCTTAGATTGAGATAGAAGCTAATGAGCGGGGTAGATTGAGTTTTCTTTCCTGCTTTTATGTGCTAGCATGTTTACTGCTTTGACATGCATGTTTACCTGAATATATGATTTGATTGGAAACATATGTTATTGAGAATGAATCAGAACCGATTCTTGATCAGCAGTAAGATAATCAGAGGAGGATTGAAACAGCTTTGTTGTATTTGTTACTAATCCTTTTGATAATCAGATATGCCTCCTCGAAGAATCCCAGAACAGGGTAGTACCTCGACAAATCCAATGGATGTTACAGCAACACCGATGGAAACCCTACTGAAGAGATTTCAATCGTTCAAACCGCCGACTTTGAAGGGCACAGAGAATTCTGTTGAGTGTGAGAGTTGGCTAGATGACATTGAGATGCTGTTTTATTCCTTGGATTACACAGATGAGTGCAGAGTTAGACTGATTGGACACCAGTTGCATGATGTTGCGAAGAATTGGTGGCTCACGACGAAGAGGGCTTTGGAACATCGAGGTACAGTTATCACTTGGACAATCTTTAAGACTGAATTTTATCAAAGATTTTTTCCAGTATCGTACAGGAAAGACAAAGGGGCAGAGTTTGCTAATCTGAGACAAGGTAAGCTGAACATTGAAGAGTATGTTGCCAAGTTCTCTACATTGTTGCGTTTTGCTCCACACGTGGCTGAAAATGATGAAGCTGTTGCTGATCAGTTTATCAATGGGCTGAATCCTGATATCTTTACATTGGTAAACACAAGGAGACCGAATAATTTTGCTGATGCTTTGAACATAGCTAAAGGAGCTGAAGTAGGTCTGATGAGACAGAAAGGAGCTTCGTATGTTCCTCCAGCACAGAGACCACAACAACCACCTTCTACTCAGTTTCAGCAACCCCCTCCCAGATTTGAGAGTGGTAGTAGCATTGGTGGGAAGAAATATTTCTTGAAAGCCCGAGGAAAATAGTTCAAGAAGTCAGGGAGCAGTTTATCTAGCTCCGGTGGTTCTCGAAAGAGCCAGAGTAGTACAGGGGTCTTTTGCAGGACTTGTGGAGGGAGACATCCCACAGAGCAATGCCAAGGAGTACTTGGTAGTTGCTGACTGAAGAACTAGGCTCAGGAAGCACCAGATGATGATTGTTGCAGTAACTGTTCTTTATGTGGTTATCCTGCTTACGTATTGATTGATACGGGTGCGTCTCATACATTTATTTTTGAGCGATTTGCATTGAGTCATACATTGCCTGTTGAGTCTTTATCTGCTGTAGTATCTGTCTCTTCACCTTTGGGGAGAGGTCTTATATCGGTGATGTCTGTTAGACATTGTATGCTACAGTATGACGGGCATGAGATTGAGTTAGATTGTATTGTACTGGGGTTGTCTGATTTTTACTGCATTATCGGTATTGATATGCTGAGCATTTGAGAACTACCGTTGATTGTTTCCATAAGATTGTGAGATTCAGACCTGAGATGGCGGAAGAATGGAAATTTTACGGTAAGGGTTCTAGATCTAGAATTCCTTTGATATCTGCTATGTCTATGACTCAATTATTACAGAAAAGAGCGGAGGGATTCCTTGTGTATTCAGTTGACTTACTGAAATCGAGCCCATCATTGGCTGATTTGCCAGTGGTATGTGAATTTGCTGATGTCTTCCCAGATGAGATTCCGGGTTTGTCCTCCGATTCGAGAGATAGACTTCAGCATTGAATTGGTACCAGGTACAGTTCCGATTTCTAGAGTTCCGTACAGAATGACACCGATTGAATTGAAAGAATTGAAAGAGCAATTGGAAGATTTACTGGCCAAGGGTTGCATCAGACCGAGTGTTTCTCCTTGGGGTGCTCCAGTACTGTTTGTGAGAAAGGAGGACGGTTCAATGAGACTCTGCATTGACTACCGGCAACTGAACAAGGCTACGGTAAAGAAAAAATACCCTTTGCCTCGTATAGATGATTTATTTGATCAGTTGCAGGGCTCTTCGGTTTATTCCAAGATCGATTTGAGATCTGGATATCATCAGCTGAGAGTCAAAGATTCTGATATCTCGAAGACAGCTTTCAGAACCAGGTATGGCCATTATGAGTTTATTGTCATGCCGTTTGGTTTAATAAATGCTCCAGATGTATTTATGGGTTTGATGAACCGTGTGTTTCAGAAATATCTTGATGATTTTGTGATTATATTTTTCGATGATATTCCGATATATTCTAAGAATATGATTGATCATGTTGAGCATTTGAGAACAATGTTGAGAATTCTGAGAAAAGAGAGACTGTATGCTAAGCTGTCTAAATGTGAATTCTGGCTAAAACAATTTGTATTTTTGGGTCATATTATATCTGGAAATGGTATATCTGTTGATCTTAGCAAGGTTGAGGCTGTGATTAGTTGGCCTAGACCGACATCTGTGCCAGAGATACGCAGTTTTATGGGTTTAGCAGGCTATTATCAGTCAATTTATTAAAGAGTTCTCGATTATTGCTAAACCTATTACTCAGTTGACACAGAAGAATGCTCCATTTGTTTGGTCAGAGGAATGTGAGTCCAGTTTTCTTGAATTGAAGAAGAGATTGACCAGTGCTCCTGTATTGACGATTCCATCAGGTACTGGTGACTTCATTGTTTATTGTGACGCTTCTCACAGAGGATTGAGTTGTGTTTTGATGCAGCAAGGACATGTTATTGCTTATGCCTCGAGACAGTTGAAGCCACATGAGTCTCGCTACCCAATTCATGATCTTGAATTGGCGGCCATCGTCTTTGCATTGAAGATTTGGCGACACTACCTATACGGTGAGAAGTTTGAGATTTATTCTGATCATAAAAGCTTGAAATATCTATTTTCACAATCAGAATTGAATATAAGACAACGAAGATGGCTTGATTTGCTTAAAGATTTTGATTGTGAAATCAAGTACTATCCGGGGAAATCCAATGCAGCAGCTGATGCACTGAGTCGAAAGATATGTTCTTTACCCTTATCGACAATTGGTGTTTCAAATTTGATTGAAGATTGCTGTTTGTCTGAATTAGTATTTGAGACAGATTGTAAACCATTGAGATTATATGCTATTCAAGTCGAACCAGAGCTGATTTGTATGTGAATAATCGTCTTGTTGTACCAGATGTTTCAGATTTGAAACGACAGATATTGTCAGAAGCGCACAGTAGTCGATTCAGTATTCATCCTGGTGGCAGAAAGATGTACAATGATTTGAAAAGACAGTTTTGGTGGAAACAGATGAAAATGGATATCGCAGAGTTTGTATCAAAATGTCTGAATTACCAGCAGGTGAAAGCCGAAAGAAAGAAACCAGGAGGTTATTACAGAGCTTGTCTATTCCTGAATGGAAATGGGATCACATTTCCATGGATTTTGTAACGAAGATACCGAGATCCTCCCGAGGTTGTGATGCGATTTGGGTCGTGATTGACAGATTGACCAAATCAGCATGCTTTATTCCGTATAAGATGACATACAGACATGACCAGATGGCCGAGATCTATGTCAGAGAAGTTGTCAGATTGCATGGAGTGTCGAAGTCGATTGTTTCAGACCGTGCTCCTCGGTTTACTTCACACTTTTGGCACAGTTTGCAGCAAGCTCTAGGTACGAATTACATCTGAGTATTGCATATCATCCACAGACTGACGGACTAGTCAGAGCGGACTATCCAGACATTGGAGGATATACTGAGAGCTGTAGTGCTGGATTTTGGCACTAGTTGGCAAGATTCCTTGCCTCTTTGTAAGTTTTCGTACAACAACAGCTATCAGACGAGTATAGAGATGGCTCCATTTGATGCGTTGTACGGTAAAAAGTACAGATCCCCTCTGTATTGGGATGATATCTCTGAGGTACCTGAGATTGGGCCTGACATGATTAGAGATATGACTGAAAAAGTAAAACTGATTCGTCAAAGAATGAGGACAGCACAAGACAGACAATCCAAATATGCCAACATTCGACGTCGACCTCTAGTATTTGAGGCAGGAGACAGAGTATTCTTGAATATTTCTCCTTTCAGAGGCTGTGGTCAGATTTGGCAAGAAAGGAAAGTTGTCTCCGCGATACATCGGGCCTTATGAGATTCTCGAAAAGATAGGAGATCGTGCCTATCGACTCGCCTTGCCGCTTTCTTTATCTGGAATACATGATGTCTTTCATAGTATCTTTATTGCGGAAGTATATTCCCGATGCATCCCATGTTATTCAGCCAGACGAGGCAGAACTTGATGAGACTCTGAGTTATTTCGAAAAGCCGATTCAGATTCTTGATCGTAAAGAAAAACAGCTCAGAACGAAGACTATTCCGCTTGTGAAAGTTCAGTGGAGTCGTCATGGCATTGAAAAAGATACGTGGGAGACTGAATCAGATATGAGACAGAAATTCCTAGATTTATTTAACTGATGTGAGTCTTCCTATTTAGTTTTTATTCTCCATTCCTTATTGTATCTGATTTGATATCTGATTGATTGCCTGTGATTTTGGGGACGAAATCAGATCTTAGGGGGGGAGAAATGTAATGCCCGAGAATTTTGTTATTGTAATCTGAAATGATTTGTTGATAAATTGATGTGATTATAGACGGAATGGATCAGATCGGGAAAGATGAAAGAAGAATTGAAATTATGTGCGAGGAATGAGCCTCGCGCATATGCGCGACCAAGCCGGGCGCATATGCGCGGAGTAGGCAGAGAACCTCGCGCATATGCGCTACCAGGACCCGCGCATATACGTGAGTATGGCAGAGAACCTCACGCATATGCGTCGGGAGAGGGCGTGCATATGCGCGAGCTGTCGAGAAGACACGCATCGAGACAGAATGTCTCGCGCATATGCGCCAAGGAGGGTCGCGCATAGCAGTGAATAGAGTCAGCCACATGTACTTCACCATGCATTGTATATATATGAAACATTCATTTCTCAGATTGAAAAGAAGGAAAACCGAGCAAATCCTCCAGAAATCCTTGCGCCTTTTCATATTTTAGATTTGTAATTGTGCAAGATACGTCCGTCAGAATTTTAATCCGACTTCAGTACTGTGTTCCTATCGACAAGAGCTTCAATTGGACGTAAGTTTTCTTATGTTTTGATATGAGATGAAAATCGGATATGAGAGGAATCTTGATATGCCTGTTATTATGTGTTCCTGAAATTGTTGTTATCGTATAATCGAAATTTGATCAAAGAACGGATACCGTATGAATTTGTTATCAATTTATGATTGAATTTGATTGAGATAATACAGTTTGATATCAGATTGAGTTTGTTATCCATTATGATTTGAGATTGGTATTTGGTGATATTTGTACTGCTGGGTATATTGAGATTGTGTCGTTATGCCGTTGAAACAAAATTTGATATTGTTTTGATTATGTCCAGTATTGATTGAGTTGTATATTGATATTATACTCCTCGATATTGTCGTTGCCAGATTGAGTATTGACAGGCTTCGAATTCGAGACTTCGACTTCGTCCGACCGAGAAAAGAAATGTATAAATCAATGTCGAAACGAGAAGATACGACTCGAGTTTGATTTTACTCGAGTTTCCCAAAAATCACATACTTTACTTTATTGCATTGATATTTGCAATTCATAAGATTGATATGCTTAGTCTATTGATTTATAGCAAAGCATGTGTCGAGTCATGGTCGGATGTGCCTAGTCATTGGCGGAGGTGCCAAGTCTCTGGCGGATATGCCAAGACACTGGATGTTTGGTTTATATCGATGTTGCGTAGGAGCGGATTTACTTCTATTGTGGAGATTCCATATAGTATGCCAATTGTCCAGGAACCGGGATCCCTAGATTAGAGATGAGTCGAGTCTGAGATGATGAGTCAGAGTTTGATTTACAGTTTTATATCGATTCATGTCTTTCAGATTTGATACATGTTATTGATATCTGTTTCATGCTTTTATATCTGTTTATATGATTGCATGTATACGTTGTTTATACTGGGATTATATTCTCACCGGAGTTATCCGGCTGTTGTTGTATTTGTATGTGTGCATAACAATAGGTGGGACAGGATCAGGGTCACGAAAAGGATGAGAGATTCAAGTTTAGCTTGGAGATCCGGACTTAGGAGCAGATTTAGTTTTCAGCACTTGATGTAGAGTTTGAACACTAGTGTATCTGAATACCTGTTGTACAAGACTTGTACTTTACGATTGATATTTATATCAGACTGATTGTATTATGTTCCGCATTTATGTATTTTAAAAAAAAAATTTAGACCCAGATTAATTAAATGATCCTAATAATGATTAAGAAGACGAATTAGGTTCGGTTCCCCATATACCTGGATTTAAATTTGGCATACCTCTCACAGCATCAAACTTATACAGATTCTTCAAACTCTTGAAGCTCACATGTCCCAGTTTTTGATGCCATAGGTCTAAATCACTCACCTTGGCACCTTCGGCAACCATCACCTTCTCCCAATTGATAACAATTGTCAGCTGAACGAGTACCTGACATTACACAAACATTGACATCATTAAAAACTTCACAATTATTTTTATTGAACTTAACATGTAAATCATCATCACAAAGTTGACTTATGCTTATTAAGTTTGAGTTAAGCCCTTCAACGTGTAGAACATTATGAAGTTCAGGAAGCCCATCAACATTCAGGGTTCCTTTGCCTACAATTATTCCTTTGGCACCACCACCATAGGTTACATGTCCACTTTTTACTTCAACATAATCCGTGAGGTGTTCTTTAGATCCGGTCATGTAGTGTGAGCACCCACTGTCAAAGTACCATGGACCTGCAATGTTAGTTTTTAAAAAAGTATAAATGACATTGCATCGAATAACAATTTTGGGTACCCATATTTTCCTTGTGGAAGATTTCTTGGCTGCGGTGTTGTGCAACACCAAGTGCAACAACCGATTTGATTGCCAATTCAGTTAGTCATCTCTAAGTTTGTAGCAGAAGGGTTTGATGTGCCCAGGCTTATGACAATAATGGCAAATAAAATGTCCTTTCTTTGCTTTGGTTTAGATGCTGACACGGGCTTCTTGGTTTGTGACATCTTCACTGGCGGGTCAACTTTCAAAGGAGAAGAGGAAGCTCTGTTTTGTTTCAGCAATCGTTCCGAGGCTTGCTTTGAGACTGGCCGAGTCTTTATGGGAGGTTTCACATGTTCATATGCGCTTTCAAAATATCCAAGACCAGTTCTATTGTCTTTTCCCATAGTTAACATTGAGTCAAGTTTTGATGAACTTGAGTTGAATTTAGCAATAGTCTTTGAGGCCTTCTCAAGATCATCCTTGACTTTGCAAAGTTCGAGGTCTTTCTTACTCAACAAGACTTTCAGTCGAGACATGCTACTCTTTAACTCAGTATTTTCCTTGGTGAGGATCAAATTTATTTTATTTCTTTTGATCAAATCTTCGTATAGCTCTTCATACATAGCCTGCACACTTTCAAAGGTGAGTTCATCATAATCAGTATCTTGGATTTCATGAGTACCTGAGTCATTGTGAGATTTAGCATTGAGACACAAGGATTTTGAAGTGGTGTTGCGGCCCGGTGTTGCAACACCAGAGGCAACACCATGCGGGTTGACTTGCAGCCAGCACTTTTCCTTCAAAACAGCAGTGTTCGTGGATAGTACGTCCATTGAGATTCTGTTAAATTTCCTGAAAAAAAAAACAACAATAAACCAGAATCAATCACTTAGTGTATCAAGCATTGGCTCTGATACCACTTGAAAGGAATGTTGCTCATAAACGTACAGGAAATAAATTAAAACATTATAATGTGTGTATCAGAAGCTAGTGTTGTGCTCTGGTGTTGTCAACACAAGCACACAAAATGCAGTGGAAATTAAGTATTAACACACAAATATAACTTTAATAAATTAATATCATATTTAAATTATGCACACGTACGAATACTTGTGCGATGCCTCATGACAAAAAATTCACCAAAAAATTATGTAAATCGTTTACACCAAAACAATACTAGTGAGTAAACAAAACCAAATTCCTTGACACTCCAAAGAATTAAAAATGCATCAAAATAAACCACATAAAAACTAGATGCATAAAATAAAAACGTATTGCTTAAAACAAACACAACCACTCTTCGATCAACACTCTGCGTCAGTGTTGTTCTTGAGTGTTGTCAACACCAATCAGCAACACGGTATATGTGAATCAATCACACAAAATCTTCAACACGAAAATCTTCAATATCTGAACTCTCTGTGTGTTCAGAAAAATCCAGCAGCTTTCATACGCTGTAAAGTGATCAACCGATCACACAAAAACGTCTCATCAAAATAGGCTCGACTCTCATATATTTCTTCTATGCAAGAACTCCTTAGCCGACCTTTACGTGCACTCCCGAAATCCTCCAGGTGATCCTTTCCACAACAAAGTGATCACACGATCACACAAAATTTCAGCACCTCCACAATAAAGTGACAACCTGATCTCATAAAAACCGTAGAGCAAATATATGTTGGACTCTTATAATTTCTTCCATGTGAAAAGCTTTCTAGTCCAACTCTCTCCTCTCCAAACTCTCCTGCGGACTGTGAAGTTCATTCATATATATATCCTTTTCTTGACCTAAAATTCATTCCTTAAAATAGTCCTAGAAAATATAGAAATAATATTTTCATTAGAGATAACACTCTTTTAAACATGGATAAAATATCTTGGAGATAAAAATCATATTAAAACAAATCATATAATATCTAGATATAAATCAATCAAGTTCTTATCATCTAGAAATAAATCAATTAAGATATCATAATCTAGAAATAAGTAAACCAAGATATTATCATTTAGAATTAAATCAAGTAAGATTTGATCATCTAGAAAGACAAAATCTTAAATTGATAATATCAATTTAACAAAATAATAAAGGAATAAAATATTCCTTTCACAATGAATGATGGAAATGAGAAATATATGTGTCTCATCACATATAAATCAGGAAATAAATATGTGATTGAAAAACTACCAATGCTCCATACTGGATTGCATTATACACATATAAGTCCCATTGAATCAAACATGGTAGTTGATAATTCTTCAATATTAACAAATTGGCATGATCGATCGAACATCCTGATTCAACAATGATGCGAAGAATTATAGAAAATACACATGGTCATCCACTGAAATACCAGAAGATCTTTCAGAATAATAAGTTTCAATGTAAAGCATGTTCTCTTGGAAAACTTATTATAAGACCATCACCAGCCAAAATCCAAACTGAATCACCAATATTTCTTGAACGTATTCATGGTGATATTTGTGGATCAATTCATCCATCATATGGACCATTTAGATATTTTATGATATTGATTGATGCTTCCAGCAGATGGTCATATGTATGTTTATTGTCAACTAGAAATGTTGCATTTGCAAGATTACTTGCTCAAATAATAAAATTGATGAATCAATTTCCCGATTATACAATCAAGAAAATTAGACTTGCTAATGCTGGTGAATTTACTTCCCAGACTTTCAATGATTAGTGTATGTCTGTGGGAATCATTGTTGAGCATCCTGTTGCTCATGTACATACACAAAATGGATTGGCTGAATCATTGATTAAACGTCTGCAAATTATTGCTAGACCAATGATTATGAAAACAAAGCTCCATATTTCTATATGGAGACATGCAATTTTACATGCTGCTGCATTAATTCGCATCAGACCAAGTGCATATCATAAATACTCCCCATTGCAGCTTGCATTTGGTAAAGAACCAGACATTTCTCATCTGAGAATTTTTGGATGTATGGTGTATGTGCCTATTGCACCACCTCAACGAAATAAAATGGGACCTCAAAGAAAGATTGGAATTTATACCGATTATGATAGTCCATCAATCATTCGATATCTTGAACCTCAGACAGGCGACGTGTTCACAGCGCGTTTTGCTGATTGTTATTTTAATGAGGAAATCTTCCCAATGTTAGGGGGAGAAAAGAAACATACCGAAAAAGAAATTACATGGTATGTATCATCATTGTTACACCTGGATCCAAGAAGAAAACAATGTGAAAAAGATGTACAGCAAATTGTGCACTTGTAAAGAATAGCAAATCAAATACCAGATGCATTTACAGATGCAAAAATGGTAACTAAATCATATATACATGCTGTAAATGCTCCTACTCGAATTGAAATTCCAAAGAAACAAATTGAAAATACTCATGATGTCATAAAACGCCTGAAGCGTGGAAGGCCAGTCGGTTCCAAGGATAAAATCCTCGAAAAAGAAAATTAATAGAGAAACACGATGATCACAAAATAGAGAATGATGTTCCTGAAGAAACACATTGTGAGGCCCGAGGCCGAAGAGGGCGGGGGGTGATCGCCGGTGCCATCAGTTGCACGGACAATGAGCGGCTCCTGGCAGGCTTCTAGGTAGAGGGGAACATGAATGAACTGACCCACACGGGAATGAGAGGGATTCCGAGACCGTTCAATGTAATGGACTGTACAGTTGAAAAGGGATTAAAAGATTTGATTTGTACTACTCATATCACGAAGGTGTATCTTCTTTTCGGTAGCTCATCACATAAGAACTCCAAAGTTAAGCGTGCTTGACTTGGGGAAATTTTGGGATGGGCGACCTCCTGGGAAGTTTCCCAGGGTGGCGTGTGAGTTTTTTTTCGGTAGCTCATCACATAAGAACTCCAAAGTTAAGCGTGCTTGACTTGGGGAAATTTTGGGATGGGTGACCTCCTGGGAAGTTTCTTAGGGTGCGTGTGAGTGAGGACATAAGCACGCTGGAAAGACTCAGTCTTGATACAGTGAGTACAGTCGTCAAATCTGGGGCGTTACAAGTGGTATCAGAGCAATGATTCTGTAAAGGGTTGTACTACTACTGACCTCGAGAAGCTCATGAAGTCACGTCTTCGGTCTGTAAGTTTTACATTTTCGCATTTTATTTAAAGCATGAAATATTTTAACAACATGTTTCATGAAATATTTTACGTTCAGATTTTGATTATGCAGTATTTATTTGAATTTAAAATAAATAATGGAATTATGCATGGTGGGTACGTTTGGAATTGGACATGTCTAAGAATTTGAATATTGGACGATATTCGAGGAAAGTAAGAATTAATTTTACAATTTTAAGAAATTTGAGAACTTATTTAGTAGTAAGTGAGAATTGAACGGTTTAAATGATAGGAATTTTCGGTTATTTAGGCTCGAAGGAAATATAGAATATTTAGATATTTGGATTATAATGTTATAATGAATGGTAACCAAGGACATTGTAGGATGAATCAATTTTAGGCGTGAAAATTTAAGCGTTAGTGAAATCATGTTGTGGCAAATTAAGGATTTAAAGTGATGACGATTTAAGGTAAATTTGATCGGCTAGTTAAGTTATAAGGATAAACATGGAGTTAGTAAATTTTTGGGATCATAAGTTTGATGTGTTACAAGTTTTAGTCATGATCTTAACAGTTAAGATTATACCTTGTGAGAATTTAAAATTTTTAGGAAAGTTGGGTACGATGATGGTTAGTTTAATTGGTAGACGCACGTAAGAGGTGAGGTGGACACGTTGTCTTGAGAAATTTTGGAAGTCATTAACAAACTTGGGACTAATCGGATATGCGTATTGGAATTATTTTATACAAAGCTATTTGGGTTAGATAAGTTTGAATTTCAAATTTATGGGATATTTGTTCATACGGGAATTTTGAGTGAAATAAAAACAAAAAGGAAATTAGTTGTGTTCAATATAAGTTATCAATTGATGAATATTAAGATTTTTTTTACAAGTAAGAAATCTAAAAACTTGATATGGGGATTCTAGAATTCTATGGGTTATAAGCGAAATTGATTTAGTAAAGTTAGTCTAATGCTACAATGGGCTAACTTATTAAGTTTATATGCTAGAATTAAGTAAGCATTAAGGACACATAAGAATGCGACATTTATTCCAATGAGGAAGTCCAGAGTTCTAGGCCTCAGCTATATTGTAATTGAGAAGAGAATAGTTTGAGCATGTAATTGATGCTAGAAGTGTTATTATTAAGGTAATAGGTCAATGTTGTATAATTGAGCTCTTATGGATTAACGTTATTCGAGGTTTAAGATTTACAACAATTTCACATCCGGGATGCACTTGTAAATAATAAGTTACGTAAGTTTAGTGCCGTAAGATAAAGATTCGATTCAAGGATTTTAAGCTAATACTACTATGAGGTTGAAATAAAGTTTAACCTTTAAGCGTTCTACTGAGAATATAAGTCGATCAGTAAATTTTGGTACAAAGGTTTCTTAAGTTGAACTGCACAAATGCTAATATAATAGGTCGATGAATATTACGAGTATAGTATAATAAAAGTAAGGTGCGATAAGTTTGGACATCCATTTCTAGAAGGAGGAATTGTGAGATAAGTCAAAATTCGAGGTTATAGAAAAATAGAACTAAGTCACCATGGATCGTTTTAAGTTGAGATCCGTAAACGAGAATTTTGGTAGGCAAATTTAATTAGGATTGGGGAGACGTAAGGACGAGTTAACACTTATTTTATTAGAGTAGCGCAACAGAAGCGTGGATTATTGGGATACTAGAATTAAGAGTCTCAACTTTTTGTTTATCAAGGATAAGCTAATTTCGAGGACGAAATTTCTTTTAAGGGGGGAAGGATTGTAGAACCCGTAAATTGGACTGCGTATAAGTCATGCATAATTCTAGTATTTAAAATTAAAATGATTTTTTATCGTATGAGTATTTAAATTCTTTTCTTTAAATTTATTTATTTTACGCAGTAGTGTAATTGTTATCTTTTCAGTTAAATAAGTGAGGCCGGACCGGAGATGAAGTATTACGATAAGTTAATAAAGACTTATTTAAGAAGTGGTAATTTAGCATGTTAGTAAATATATTTTAAAAAGTTGGCATGCATGCAAGTTATTAAACTTCTTTGGTATTTTATTTAATTGTTTTTAAAGCATTAAATGAATGTTTATTTCATTAATTATGTGATTAATTATTTTATGCATTTTATGCATAATTCATGCATGATAGGATTTAATTCATGAAATTTTAAAAGCTCACGCATTAGAGTTTTAGGTGCATTTCACGTTCGGACGAGAATCGGAGACCGGAGAATTTTCAGAAAATTTATGACATGCTATTTTATTACAGGGCTCCAAGGAGCAAACATTTTCACTATGATTTTCAGTTCAGTTATGCACGTATTATAATTGCTCATGACAAGTTATTTTCACATTATGCCTCATGACATGATATTTTTATCCCATGCAAATTTTTACTATATTTACTCGTTATTTACGATATATGCATGTTGAGTCTTTAGACTCACTAGACTTGATTGTTGTAGGTACTGATGATGCCGGGGCCGAGGGCAGGGACCAGTGAGCTAGCTTGGGTCGGCAGTAGTGGAACCCGAGGACCTCATTTACAGCACTTGCCATTTTTATGCTCAAACATTTTTTATCAGTTGTTGGATACTTTAACTTGTTATTTTGGCGAGTAATAATTTCTTCCGCTGCTATTTTTAAACATTAAACTTGATTCATCAGTTTATTTTGTGAATGAATCAAGTTTATTTTCTTTTTAAAATAATTAAGGTGCCTCATTCACAATAAACGTAATGGATGGAAAGATGCCATCCAGGTTGAATTGGATTTGCTAAATAAACGTAATGTTTTTGGACCTATTGTCCTTACACCTGAAGGTGTAAAACCTGTTGGATACAAATGGGTTTTTATTCGAAAGCGAAATGAGAAAAATGAAATAATAAGATATAAAGCTCGACTTGTTGCACAAGATTTTTCTCAAAGGCCTGTAATTGATTACGAAGAAACGTATACTCCCGTGATGGATGCAATTACGTTTTGGTATTTGATTAGCTTGGCGGTATCTGAAAATTTAGAAATGCGCCTTATGGATGTTGTTATAGCTTACTTATATGGATCACTTGATAGTAATATATATATGAAAATCGCAGAATGATTTAAGATGCCTGAAGCACAAAGTTCAAAATCCAGAGAATGTTATTCTGTGAAATTACATAGATCATTATATGGATTAAAGCAATCCGGCCGAATGTGATATAATCGGCTAAGTGATCACTTGATGAAAAAGTGATATGTAAATAATTCAATATGTCCTTGTGTTTCATTAAGAAAACAACATCCGGATGCGTAATTATTGCTTTATATGTTGATGATTTAAACATCATTGAAACGAACAAGGAAATTCAAGAAGTTGTGTCATACTTGAAGGAAGAATTTGAAATGAAGGATCTTGAAAAAACCAAATATTGTCTGGGTTTACAAATTGAACAAAAAGAATGTGTAATATTTGTTCACCAGACAAACTATACAGAAAAGATCCTTAAATGTTTTAATATGGATAAATCAAATCCTTTAACTACTCCAATGGTTGTTAGATCATTAAACATAGAAAAGGATCCATTCCGTCCATGTGAAGACGATGAAGATATTCTTGGTCCAGAAGTACCATATCTAAGTGTTATCGGTGCCCTTATGTATCTTACAAATTGTACAAGGCCTGATATATCTTTTGCCGTAAATTTATTGGCAAGATTTAGCACATATCCAACAAAGAGACACTGGAACGGAATTAAACATATATTCCGTTATCTACGAGGAACAACAGACTTGGTACTTTTGTATTCAAAAGATGCTAATCCAAGTATAATTGGTTATGCCGATGCTGGATACTTATCTGATCCACACAAGGCACGTTCTCAAACTGGATATGTATTTACTCGTGGAGGCACTGCAATTTCTTGACGTTCACAGAAACAAACACTCGTAACAACTTCATCAAATCATGCTGAGATTATTGCACTACATGAAGCAAGCCGTGAATGTGTGTGGTTAAAATCAATGACCCAACATATCCTAATCTCATGCAGATTATCATTCGACGAGAAGCTTGTGATACTATATGAAGATAATGCTGCATGTGTTGCTCAAATGAAATAAGGATACATAAAAAGCGATGGAACTAAACATATTCCTCCTAAGTTCTTCGCATTCACCAAGGAGCTTGAGAAAATAAATATATTGATGTTCGTCACATTCAATCAAGTAAAAACTCATCAGATCTCTTCACAAAGGCACTTCCTACGACAATTTTCAGAAAGCACATATAATATTGGGATGCGCAATCTACGAAATTTGTAAAGAACTATTCATGTCAACATGATGGGGAGTTTACGTGGCTGCACTCTTTTTCCTTTACTATGGTTTTTATCCCAATGGGTTTTTCCTAGTAAGATTTTTAACGAGGCAGTATAAAAACATGTAATGAAGACAATCATTATGATCATCATCACAAGGGGGAGTGTTGAAAATGTGAAAAATATTTGTGTTGAAAATTATAATGTTGAATGTTGAAAATTAGATAAAATTAGGTGTTGAATGTCGAAAATTAGTGTGTGATAATGTATGTAATGATGAAATTATTTTTGGATTGTTTTTCAAAGAAATCCTATAAATAGGTCTCTATTTGTAAAGATTTGAGACAATTGAGTTGAGAGAAAAATATTATAAAGTGTGTAGTTTGATAATTTTGAGAGTTTGAGATTTTTATTTTTTACCATAAATTTTTATTTTTTCATAACACATTTAATTGGAGAAATGAAAGGATTAAAAATATTTTTTTAAAAGAAATAATCGTAAAAATTATAGTGTTTGTTTAAAAAAACAAGCTTTTGAAATTTTGCATATATTTTAAACGTTAAAAATCCCTTCTGCTTATTTTAATAATTTTTTTTATAAAAAAACTAGACTTATTTAAATATTTTTTTAAGCTGCAATTTCTATGTCAAATTGACTATCATCAATCAATATGATTTAAGTGTAGGCAAAAACTTGTGTGAGACGATCTCACATATTGTATTTTGTGAAACAGATCTCTTATTTAGGTCATCCATGAAAAAATATTACTTTTTATGCTAAAAGAATTATTTTTTATTGTTAATATCGATAGAGTTGACCCGTCTCACAGATAAAGATTCGTTAGACCGTCTCACAAGAGACATACTCTTATGTATAACAAGAGACTTGGATAATACCAAAAGAAAAGTGGACAAATATAAATATATAAAAAAAAACCAAGATTTAGAGACCTACTAGCTAGACGTAAGCTCGTAATTACTCGGTGCTTTCGAAATTGAAGTGGGTAAGTTGATACTTACAAAATAAAAACAAATAAAAAAGTTTTTTATTATTATAAATTATATCTTCTATACTAAGGGATACAAAAGTTGAGCCATTGAGGTTTCGTGGTCCGATCTGTGACAACATTAATGTTTACCAAAATTTCCAAATCAACCTAAAGAAGTAATATTTTTTTCATTTTTAAAAAAATCGATCCTACTCTAGAACCCTAGCAGACGAACCTTTTTTTCCCTGTCCTGTGTTTTACGTAACTTTGGAAGAGGGGAAAAAGGAGTCTTTTCTTTTATTTTGGCAGATGAATAAGTTGCCAACTATGGGTTTAAAAGTGCTAAAAGTTTAATAAATGTGCTAATTTAACTTTTAAAAGTTCTACTAAACTTTTACAGTGTGTTTAGATATATAAAAATAGGGATTTGAAATTAAAATTTGATTGAGGATTTAAAACCATGAATTGGATTTTTTTTTATGTTTAGTGATATAGGTGAATTTTACGTGTTTTTCATATTATGTGAGTACTCATTGTGTTGTACATATCATTTAGATTGCATGCATTTTGTGACATTTTGACATAATTTATGTTTTCTTGTTGCTCATAAGGCTCTTGGTTGAAAATGCAGCAATTCGTGAATAAACTTAAAATAAGTGGGCGATTTTCAAGAGCTATCCGTCCGAGCACATATTTATATGCGCCCAGCGCCTGTGAGGTGTGAATTGGAGAAGACTTGCGCAAGCTATCCGCCTGGGCGCGTCAAAGAAAAATTGCGCAAGACATCCGCCCGGGCGGAAACTTATATCCGCCCGGGCGCAGTTGATTTTTTGGAAAGATTTGCTGCCGATATTTTTCCTTATTTTCTGAAGGAGGCTGATATGGAAAGGGGAGGCACGAGATTTCAGACATTATTCAGAGCCAAGGAGTAGGGAAAAGGGAAAAAAAGGTTGGAGCAAAGTTTGGGAGTTGAAGATTATCGAGATTCCTAGCATCATTCTTCGCGTTTTTCGTCTAATCTAGTATTTCTAATTTAGAATTTATTGTTTAAACATTGTTTTGCTTTTTTTCACCATGAAGTTTAATAGCTATACTTTCATATTTGTTGGGATTTAAGGGGATCTTACCCTAACATTGATTTAATTAATTCACGTTTTGATTGTTGATTTATTCTTGAATATGCTATTGTTTTTCATTACGTTATTAAAGTGTAGCTAAATTTAATAATCATTTTATATCGTGAGTGAGTTCGAGATAACAGCTTGGGATAGGAACGAGTAGCATAGTCCGTGGATCTACAATTTACATAGAAATATGAAATTGGATAATGTTGATAGTTATAGTCATAAGGGTCGAAAGTTAGGGGATTTAATATATAGGCATGCGATTCATCTTTGATAAATGATTAAAGAAATTTAATTACTTCACTGAGTAGAATTAATTTGGCATAGCTCGAGAGGACGTGTTCAATTGAATAGGAAATCCTGTTGGAAGCGTAGATCAATATCGAACGAATTAAGTAACTAACGAGGGGTAGGTGAACTGAAATTCCCAACAAATTCAGTTCTCATTGAATTTTAATTAATCATTCTAGATTTATATCTCCTTATTTAATTTTTGAAATTTATCTTTGAGTTTTTATTTAAGTATAGTAGTAGAAAACAATCATTCAAATTTCGTTGCTAAAGATTTAATAACTGAAAATAATAATTATGAAATACAGTTTTCAGTGGAACGATACTCGTTCTCTGGTACATTATATTATAACTTGACATCGTACACTTGCGATTATTTCGAGCTTAAATATTATTAATTTTGACCAAGAGTTTTACAGTGTAAGTTTTGCTCAACCAAGTTTTTGGCGCCGTTGCCGGGGACTGTTAATTCACAATTTCATTTTTAGTTATTTTCTTTAGCATTGTTTTATTTTTCTTGAGCTAACACTCCATTTTCTATTCCAGATATCTTTTCCAGTGCATGCCAAAGTCACTTGACGTGGAGCTTGAGCAGTTTGATCTTGAAATTGAAAGAACTTTCCGCAGAAGAAGACAACAGCAGAGACTGAAGGAACTGATGGAGAGGTACGAGCACAAGCATGAGGAGGAACACCATGAAGATAGACACGTTGAGGTGCCACGCCGCATATCGATGATAGAGTATGCCCAACCTTCTTTGGACGGTGCACGCCCCAGCATTGTGAGGCCTATTGTGCGGGCAAACCACTTCGAAATCAAGCCAGCTATAATTCAGATGATTCAGAATACGGTCCAGTTTGGAGGATCTGCATTAGATGACCCAAACACGCACATCGTAGATTTTCTTGAAATTTGCGATACTTTTAAATTTAATGGAGTTATTTGATGATGCTGTTAGGTTGCGTTTATTTCCTTTCTCCTTACGTAACAAAACTAAAGCATGGTTAAATTTTTTGCCTGTAGGTTCGATCACCACATGGGAGGACATGGCGAAAGCATTTCTCATTAAATACTTTTCTCCATCTAAGACCATGAAGCTAAGGGCAGATATCACCACATTTGCTCAATTCGAGCAACAATATTTATATGAGGCATGAGAGCGTTTCAAAGATCTATTGCGGAGATACCCACATCACGAATTGTCACTTGGGTTAGTCGTTCAAACATTTTATTATGGCTTGCTTACTCCTAGTCGTACTATGATGGATGCTGCTGCTTGTGGAAACCTATTGATAAAAACTACTGAAGAAGGATATGAGTTGTTGGAGGAAATGGCTGCTAGCAGCTATCATCCTCAATCTGAAAGGAATAACCAGCGGAGAAGTGCAGGAGTTCACCAGGTAACTGACCTTTCCGCTATTACTGCGTAACTTGAAGTATTGAACAGGAAATTGGACGGCTTGAATATGGGTGGCACTGCTATGTGTCTTCAAGAGATATTCTATGATAAGTGTGGAGGTGAACACTTTGCGAAGGACTGTCAAGATGAAAATCCCTTCTATATGCAAAACGAGGCACCAGTGAATCAAATGGGAGTCCAAAATCGTCCAAGGAATGATCTGTATTCAAACACATATAATCCTGGATGGAGGCAACATCCCAACTTCTCATGGGGAGGTCAAAACAGTCAGAATAGACCAGAGGGAGGATAGTCGTATGGAAAACAACCGATGTACAGATCTTACCCTCCTAAAGAAGAAAAGTCCAATTTGGAGCAGATGATGTATAAGTTCATCTCATCCACCGAAACTAGACTCCAAAACCAAGATGCCTAGAGAATCAGATTGGACAGTTAGCTAAGATGATAGCAAGTAGAGAGCCAGGTACCTTGCCAAGTAACACAGAGACAAATCCAAAAGAGCAAGTGAAGGCCATCGAGTTGAAGAGTGGGAAAATTTTAGAGTCCCGAGAAAAAAGAAAAAAGTCAATTGCCAGATGCACATGCTGAGACATCAAAAGGTAAGTATTCTAACTCTACATCAGCACCCAATGCACCATCCAAAATTGTTATACCTCCGTATTTCCCTGCAGCATTTAAAAAAGAAAAACTTGATGCGCAATTCAGTAAGTTTCTCGAGGTATTTAAAAAATTGCATATCAATATTCCTTTTGCCGATGCTTTGATGAAAATGCCTAGTTACGCTAAATTTTTGAAGGACATCTTAGCAAACAAGAGAAAATTGGAGGATCATATGATGGTAAATCTAACTGAAAATTGCTCTGCTTTGGTGCAAAACAAGATCCCACCAAAACTTAAGGATCCAGGGAGTTTTTCTATTCCTTGCATGATTGATGATGTTATTTTTCATAAAACCTTATGTGATCTTGGTGCAAGTATTAACTTCATGCCTTTGTCTGTGTTTAGGAAACTTGGGTTGGGAGAACCTAAGCCAATGAGAATTTCTTTGCAGCTAGCAGACATATCTATCAAGTATCCATGAGGAGTTATTGAGGATGTGCTAGTGAAAGTGGAAAAATTTATTTTTTCGGCAGATTTTATGGTGCTCGACATGGAGGAAGACATGGAAATGCCGTTGATATTGGGGAGGCCGTTCCTTGCAACTGGCAAGGCCCTAATTGATGTACAGGAAGGGAAGTTGAGATTGAGAGTGGGGGAGGAGGAGATTACTTTTGATGTCTTTGATGCACTTAGGCACACACTGCATTCTGATAGTTGTTTTAGAATTGATGTTTTTGACTCTCTTATGTGTAACTATGTGCAGGATGCTATTGAGGACCCTTTAGCAGCCACTCTCACTACAGAATTGAGAGAAGACGAATTGGATGAAGAGAAAGCTGAAATAGTTGCATACCTTAATGCCAACCATCCATGGAAGAGGCCAATAAGGATGAGATTATAGGACTTGGGGGATCATAGAGACTTGACCTCTCAGAAGTCAAGCATAGAGGAGCCACCAACTCTTGAGCTCAAACCATTACCTCCACATATGAAATACATTTATCTAGGTGAGAATAATAAACTTCCTGTGATTATTTCTTCTTATTTGACAGATGTGATGGAAGACAAACTGCTGAAAGTTTTGAAAGCGACAAGAGTGCATTTGCGTGGAAGATGGCAGATATCAAGGGTATCAATCCATCAGTCTGCATGCACAAGATATTGATGGAAGACAAGTACTCACCTCTTGTGCAACCTCAGAGAAGATTGAATTCAAAGATGCAAGAGGTAGTAAAAGCGGAAACTATCAAACTCCTTGATGCATGTATTATCTATTCTATATCTGATAGTGCATGGGTGAGCCCTGTTCAATGTATGCCGAAAAAGGGTGGGATTATTGTTATCACAAATGAACAAAATGAATTAATACCCACTAGGACAGTTACAGGATGGTGTGTGTGCATCGATTATAGGAAATTAAATGATGTCACCCATAAAGATCACTTTCCACTTTCCTTCATTGATCAAATGCTTGAGAGGTTAGCGGGTCATGAGTTTTATTGCTTTTTGGATGGGTATTCAGGGTATAACCAAATCATGATTGCGCCTGAGGACCAAGAGAAAACCACTTTCACTTGTCCTTATGGCATCTTTGCTTTAAACGGATGCCTTTTGGTTTGTGTAATGCCACTGCCACGTTTCAACGATGTATGACCGCGATATTTCATGACATGATAGAAATTTTCCTTGAAATATTTATGGATGACTTCTCGATATTTGGCTATTCTTTTGATGACTGTTTCCAGAATTTGAAGGTGATATTGTTGAGATGTGAGGAGACGAATTTGGTGATGAATTCGGAAAAGTGCCATTTTATGGTACAAGAAGGCATAGTATTGGGGCACAAAATATCAGATCATGGAATAGAGGTGGATAAGGGAAAAGTAGAAGTTATCAAAAACTTACCAACTCCGACATCCATAAAGGGAGTTAGAAGTTTTCTAGGCCAAGCCGATTTTTATCGGCGTTTTATTAAAGATTTTCTAAAATTGCCAAACCTCTATCTTCTTTCCTTATGAAAGATGTGTCATTTGATTTTAATTCCAAATGTCTGCAGGCATACGAGGATTTAAAGGAGCACTTGGTGACGGCTCCTGTTTTGGTGGCGTCGGATTGGGATATACCCTTCGAGGTCATGTGCGATGCCAGTGATACTGCGGTTGGTGCTGTTCTTGGCCAGCGGAAAAACAAGGTATTTCATACAAACTACGCAAGTAAAACCTTAGATGAGGCTCAATTGAATTATGCAACCACTGAAAAGAAACTACTTGTAGTAGTATTCGCGCTTGACAAATTTCATTCATATCTTGTTTTGTCCAAGGTCATTGTTTACACAGATCACTCTGCACTGAAATATTTACTTGCTAAGAAAAATGCAAAGCCACACCTACTTAGGTGGATTTTATTGTTAGGAGAATTTGATTTAGAAATAAAAGATAAGAAGGGTGTTGAGAATGTGGTAGCGGATCACTTGTCTAGATTGGAACTGATTAGTGATGACCGTGTAGATCATTCCATTAATGACTGGTTTCCTGATGAGCAACTATTTGAGGTGAAACATTGTTCTTGATATGCAAACTTTGCTAACTTTCTTGTCACAGGCACACCACCACCCAATTAATCGTTTCACCAACGAAAGAAATTCTTTTCTGACGTGAAGCATTATTTTTGGGAGGAACCATTTTTGTTTAAGATTTGTGCAGATTTTATGATAAGAAGGTGTGTTGTAGAGGAAGAGTTTGATCAAATTTTCGACCATTGCCATGACCGTGAGGTAGGTGGTCATTTTGGACCAACAAGGACGACATCTAAGGTACTTGAATGTGGCTTTTATTGGCCAACTCTATTTAAAGATTCTCGTTCTTATGTGCTTGCCTGTGATAAATGACAACGGACAGGTAACATCTCTAACCGTCATGAAATGTCATTAAATAATATAATTGAATGTGAGGTTTTTGATGTGTGGGGGATAGACTTTATGAGACCGTTTCTCAGTTCGTTCATGAAAAAAATTTATTTTGGTTGTGTTTGATTATGTGTCTAAGTTGGTAGAGGCAGAAGCATACGCCACTAATGATGCTCAAGTGGTCCTGAAATTTTTAAATAAAAATATTTTTAAAAGATTTGGAACACCACGAGCAATCATTAGTGATGGTGGCACCCATTTTTGCAACAAAATATTTGAGCAAATATGATGTCACGCATAAGATCTCTACCCCCTATCACCCCCGACGAGTGGTCAAGTTGAAGTGTCTAACCGAGAGATCAAGCGGATTTTGGAAAAAAGTGATAGGTATCAGTCGGAAAGACTGGTCTGTAAGGTTAGATGATGCTCTTTGGGCATATAGGGCTGCTTTTAAAACACCTATTGGCACTACACCGTATAGGCTACTGTTTGGTAACGCATGTCATTTACCTGTAGAGTTAGAGCATTGGGCATACTGGGCCACAAAAGCACTAAACTTTAACTTTACTGATGCAGGTGAATGACGTCTGCTTCAATTGGATCAGTTGGAAGAATTCCGGAATCTGGCATATGATCTCGCATTATCATACAAGGAGAAAACAAAGAGGGCTCATGACAGGCGAATCATCGAAAGAGAATTCAAAGAAGGCAAAAATGTCCTACTCTACAACTCCCGGTTACGACTGTTTCCTGGGGAATTGAAGTCACGATGGTCTGGTCCATTCGTGATTTCTAAAGTATACTCATCGAGAGCTGTAGAACTGAAAGATGGACATGATGGGACATTTACGATCAATGCCCAGCGATTTAAGCACTACATGGGTGGCACAATTGAGCCACAACTTGGAATCACCCGATTCCAAGACAATCCAAACTAAAATTGACCGACAGTCAAGCTCTCGACTATAAATTGAGAACTACCTCTCTTCCCCTTATCTTGTACTTAAGTCGATTTTATTATTTTAGTTCCTTTATTTTACTTAAAAAAAGGGCAGCGGACGAGGTCCGCCTGGGTGAACTGGGCGAAAAGTTTTTTGTATTAAAGCCGTGCAGCTTCCGCTCGGGCGCACATTACTATCCTCCCGGGCGTGCCCCTTTTTAAAATGAAAGCCGCAAGCCATCCGCCCGGGCGGAAACTTATATCCGCTTGGGCGGGTCGCGAAAATTTTAAAATCACAGACTTTTTTTCTTCTTCCCCATTCGAACCTTACCCTTTTTCCTCTCAAATTTCCTCCGCTTCCTCTCTCAATCTCACTCAAGGGACCCTTTTTGTGTCGTTTTCAAGTCGAATCTCGTGTCACCACCTTCACCAAGCATCAATGAGTGATTTTTCCCGCCGCCAATGAATTCTCTGGCCACCACTACAAACTTCCGGCCACCATTGAAGATTTTTTGGCCACCACTGAGTTCCGATGACGCCAACTCCCTCCACTCTCTCCCTAGCTTTGGCCTTGCTCAATTTTTCCCGAGCACAAGCTTTTCCGACGCTTCTTTTCCCAGATTCCGACGAGTCATTATTCCGACAACACACCTCCTACTCCGGATTCTTTTTCTTCACAAATCATCAACAATGCCGCCAAAGAAAGCTCGGGTAAGTCATGATGCTTCTTCGTCATCCTCTTGCGATTCCCATTTGTTTGTGAATAATGCCGCTAAAGAACGCTATGAACATGAAAAAATACATCGAGCTCCGATTCGTGGGTGTGGTTTTCAGCTTGTGCAAAAAATCTTAATTCTAAATCAAATTTCAAGTAGAGGATGGGTAAAATTTGTGCCCAATCGCAAGCCGCGGTGGCACCGGTAGTGCGAGAATTTTATGCTAATGCGGTTGAGCGAAGCGATAATAAAGCATTTGTGAGAGGGAAGATGATGGATTATAGTTCTGTAGAAATTAATAGGTTGCTTGAAACACCAGTTGCGGATGATTCAATTTAAATGGCATGGGCAGCAAACCCCGACTTAGACTGGATGATATGCAGAATTTGCTATATAGGGTATCTGTGGGAGACACCTGGATCCTACACTAGTTTCGCTGAGAAATATTTGTTAGTCCCTGCTGCGATGTGGTATGCATTTTGGCCACACGATTGATGCTAGACGGGCACACTAGCGACGTACAGAAGGAGAGGGGCGTGTTGCTTTATGCACTGATGACACATATACCAATCAATGTGGGAAAGATTATCTATTCATAGATCCAGCTGAGAATCCACAATCTAAATGTGGCATTATTATTTTCCCACATTATCACCGAGCTGTGTGCGGGCGCCGGGGCACTTTTTCGGGATGATGATGAATGGTTGTCACCGACCAAGTTCCTTGATGACGCCAGCTGGCTACAGAAGACCGTGGTATGGCGGAAGGCTTTTCCTCAGTTTGGCCCTATATGGGAAGGCTTGACTTTTGATCCACTACCACAGCAGCCCCCACCACCGGCCTCGCGACCTCGACATCGCTTTTTTCAGGATCGGACTGGACGAATTTGCCGCATTTGCTGACCATCAGTTACAGTGGCAGGCTATGAGCCAGACATATCAGACCACTACTGATACCATGCCGCGTTTATCCCTGAGCCACAATGATATTTATCTGGCCCTTATGCCGCCACCTATGCCGACTTTTCCCGCCACCGTTTCAGTTTCACTACGCCGATGCACTAGATCCGGGAGCTGGCGTCATTCCCCCGGAGGCCCACGAGGAGGAGGATGATTGATAGGGGAGTCACTTCTATCCCTTATTTTATTTCTTGCACTTCTTTTCGTTCATTTTATTTATTTCTGTTTCTGTTGCATGACTAGGTTATATTGCGTCCGTTTTGTTGTGCACCCTCTGTCTCTTTTTCTATCGTCTGTTGCATTGAGGACACTGCTCGACTTTAGTATTGGCGGGTGGATGGGTGTTGTTTTTTGTGTCCCTTTGTGGTGCTTTGTTAGTTTTATTCATTGGAATTTAGTATTAGTCATTTTGCATTGGTGTGTGTGTCAGCCGACAGTGTTCGAAGTAGTACTTGTTAGCCAAGGATGATTAAGAGGTGATGATACATGCCCTGTCTATCGTGTACTCGCATTTCTTTAGCACATACTTGTTAGAGTAGGTGCTCGTCGAGCCAAGTGTTGGCCGAGTGTTCACAATGAAACTCTATGTATAAACAATCTTTATTTTAATAATATTTGAAATTATTATTTGTCACATCTTTATCTGTATACCCATGCTAGTTGCATAGATAAAGTCCTTGAATATACAAATAGTAGAAAGAATAAAAGATGCTCATATGATGAGTATTATGAAACTCATATTTGCAGTACTGTATATTCTAACCAGTTCCTAGTCGATTCAGCCGCCGCTAAGAAGGATATAGGCCGCTCGAGTTCGAGACTAGTATCTGCGATGTGAGTACCATGTTTCATTGGTAGGAGACATTGAGATGTCCGAACATGCATATAGGTGCTCCTGGTAAAGTGCACTGAACAACCCTCCATTTAGGACTTTCCAAGTGGTTCTCACTTATCGAGTGGAAACGTCCTAGTTTATGGTTGTACACCATTAGTCCTTATGACTCGGGACAACATTGAGACTCTATGTGCTAGCATTGCACTTTGACTTGTTTATAGACTCTCATGGGGTCATCAAGTGGCAAGGTTGGGTGTTTTGTCGAAACATATAGGAGTCGATGCATTGTAGTCGGGGATTCACCGCTTACCTTCGGGTATGGATATCATATGTGATCTCATGTATATGTAGTATGAAATCTCTGATCAGAGTATGGTGGTAATTATGAAATGGGTTTCATAGATTACACCATCGATGCAACTACGACATGGACACATAATATCGACTCTTTGACAGCTCTCGATATACCAATAGTTGTCGAATCGGTCGGGATATATGAGTTGAAGGGACCGTACTATACGCTAACCATAATTGAATGGTTCTTGCAGGCACTATCATTTGATACCTAGGGAATAATGTAAGCAATGCTGCTAGGCGTTTAACATGATTGGTTGGGTATTATCAGACGTCAGTTCTGACGTTCTTATTATCAAGGAGTTGATAAGTAAGAATGGAGCAATTGGGGTATGCTCATATAAGGACATGTTTAGTCCCGAATCACATGGAGATGTGAACCCATGGATAGTTGTATCAATGAACCATTGAGGGTCACACAAGTGCTAACTTTCTAGATCCCGTTGAGAAGTTAAAATAGTTCAATGTGTTGAACGGCTTATAAAGAAGTTTATAAGCGTAAATAAAAATAGAAGTATGACTTCTATAAAGAGAATGTAACTTTTAATTTGAGGAAGTGTTCCTAAATTAAAAGTTGACCAAATAAATAATGTATTTGAAAATTGTGATTTTCATAAACATTATTATGGACTAAATTAAATTAGTTCAAGTGTTGAATTAATTTAACACTAGTGGACCTAGTAGAGTCCAAATAATTAAATTAATTCAAGTGTTCAATTAATTAAATAATTAGAGATAATTATTAAATTAGTGGGCTTGAGTAAAATCAAGTAAAGTTTAAATGGTCTTAAATATGTTTGAGGCATTTAAATAAAAAGTTAATGGGCCTTGTAATTACAAGCCCAAGTAGAAAACATGCAAGGGAGGTGAAGGGTTGGAGGCTATTTTTTCAATATCCAAGGCATGACATGCACATGCTCACTTTAACTTTTTCAAGCATCATCTACTTTTTATTTATTGGGTACATAGATTTTTATATTAATAATGTTGAATTTAAATTTTTTCTTACAAAAATTGAATAAGAAAGTTGGATTCTTGTGCATTAGATTTTATCATATTTTTCATAAACAATAAATTTATTTTTTGATATATATATATCTTTTTGTTATTTCAGTTTGTGTATTATGTTAAAATATTCGGGAATTCAAATTCTAATATCGTCCTTTAGATTCGAGTCAACTGAAATATAACATCAATTAAATTCAAACGTATTCAAGGTAAATTATTTATCACAAATTTTTCAATTTCCGTAATTATCTGATTATAATGATTCATATCACTTCATTTCACAATATTTTAATTAACACACTAAATTAGCAGCAAATTATTTTAAAATCATATTTTATTTCATTTAGATATGTAATATTTTATTGACAAAAATTTACTTGGTTCTTTATGCAATTACAATACAAATTCTTCTTTTTATTATTCTTATAATTTAGATTTATTTGATCAATTTTTTTCCATTTTTGTTGGGTGCAATACTTGTCCCTACTTGGTAGAGCGATCGAATCGTAATGCTTGAGCTGCTGTGCGGCTTTAAAAGATTTGAGTTGCACCATTACTATTAGCTATAGCTTTTGGTAAATCGGTAATCACTCGGTCCTACAATTGGTATCAGAGCCAAGGTCATGGGTTCGATTTCCATTGATTGCAAGGAGTGCAATTATTGAGAGGGAGATTGTTGGGTGCAATAATTGTTCGTACTTGATAGAGGGATCGAATCGTGGTGCTTGAGCTGCTGTGCGGTTTAAAAGATTTGAGTTGCACCATTACTGCTAGCTATAGCTTTTGGTAAAGCGGCAAGCGTTCGATCCTACAATTGGTATCAGAGCCAAGGTCATGGGTTCGATTCCCATTGATTGCAAGGAGTGCAATTATTGGGAGGGAGATTGTTGGGTGCAATAATTGTCCCTGCTTGATAGAGCAATCGAATTGTGGTGCTTGAGCTGCTGTGCGTTTTAAAAGATTTGAGTTGCACAATTACTACTAGCTATATATAGCTTTTGGTAAAGCGGTAAGCACTCGCTCCTACAATTTTGTAATAATTTGATATGATAATTCAGGTAATTTGAACAGTTTTTTTGACAATCAATATACATTCCTCAAAGCGATATTATATCGTTTCTTCATTTTCTTCCGAACAATTAAACTTTATATAACATGTGCTCAAATTATTTTTCCTCCGAGGTTTAATATCTAAAAGTGTTTAGTTTATTTTCAATTATCAATGTGTTAAGTTGTTATTATTTAAAGAAACTATATATGAATCTTATAGTTTCTCAATATTTTAAATTTTTTTAGATTTCAAATCAATTTTTTTTTTATTTCATTCAAACAGATATGTTATATAAGGATTATCCTATATTATTAATTTTTTTTTGAAATAAGGATTATCCTATATTATTATTAAGTAACTATATGTTGGAGTGGAATATTGAGTTATCAATTATTAGATTTTTAATATAATTGATTCGATGAAAATGTTGAGAAATGTGGTATATTTTAAAAAATAAAATATAGTTATTTTTTTATTCTTAATTCTCTTCATTCTTTCATTTTTTCGTCTCATTTCATTTTGAAACATGATTGTAAATCAACGTTCGTATCGATGTATAATTGGACTATGACAGTGAAGTGAATGTATTTTTTAAAAAGTAAAATCTATACAAGTAAAAATTTAGTTTATATGTTAGGTTTGCTATATAGATACGTATTCATCTTTATCACTCTTTATTATTTATTTTTAGACATGATAAAATTGACTTCTATCTTTTGATTTTAAATAATGGATTCATGTTGGAAATTTAAGTTTTAATGACTGAACAATGTTGCTGATCCAACGAATAATTATAGAACTTAACTGCAATGAATTCAAGGAAGAAAACCGAATTTTCATATATGAAGCCTATCTAATTATAAAGCAAGACAGAGAAAGTATAAGAATGATGCTGATAGCCAAATCGATTCAAGGTTGACTGATGAAGCCCAACTGCACAATTGATTAGTCGGTCTAAATCCATACTTTCCTTGAGGAATCAGAATAATAAGTGATTAAAGTTCAAAGCCCACCATAAATAGAGGATAAAGCTTTCCAATCAACAGCCACTGAACTTTAACAGAATATCAAGTTTCGGCGCACTATCAGAATATACCAGAAAATACGATGACATGAGAACAACGAAATATGTATTTGAAAACAAATATATTATTTTGAAAAGATTACCATTGCATATTAAAATATAAAAAGATCAGTTGAATAAGCTCTGAATATTACACAGTTACACCATCTTTATCTGGATTACTTAAAATAAACTGATACTCTCTGAAGAAGCTTTTCGTGAGAAAAATTGAAATAACCAGCACACGTGATCGAGCAAAACTTGCACTGTGGAATCCTTAATAAAAATATGATTTTGTATGCTGAAAATTAATAGCAAGTGCACGATGTCAAGTAATAGTATAATGTACGCGAGTACGAGTATCGTTCCACTGAAGACTGTATTTTGCAATTATTATTTTCATTTAACAAATCTTTAGCAACGAAATTTGAATGATTATTTATGACTACTAAAATTAAATAAAAACTCAATGAACAAGTCAAGAATTAAATGCTGAAATATAAACTCTAAACCACTTAAATAGATTTCGACGAGAAATGGATTTGTTGGGAATTTCAGTTCACCTACCCTCGTTAATTAATTAAGTCGTTCGATAGTGATGCATGCTTCCGACAAGATTTCCTATTCAATTAAACACGCCTCGAGTTATGTCAAACTAATTATATTCAGTGAAGTAATTAAATGTATTTAATTATTTATCAAGAGTAAATCACATATCGATCTATGAAATCCCCTAGTTTTTGTCCGACCGGACTGTCTATGTAAATCATAGATCCACAGACTATTCTACTCGTTCTTATCACAAGCTATTCTCTCGAACTCACTCGCAATATAAAATTATTATTAAAGTTATCTATACTTTAATAATTATAATGAAAACAGTAGCATAATCAAGAATAAACCAACAATTGAAATACGAATTAACTAAATCAGTTTCGGGGTAGGATCCCCTTAAATCCCAACAAATCTTGTAAATTAGCTACAAGATGTCATGATTGAAATAAGCAAAATAGCGTTTAAATAAGAGAAAATAAACTCGAAATACTAGACGTGATGAAATCTGCGAAGAACGATGCCCGGAAATCTCTAATCTTCAACTTCAAGCAATTGCTCCAAGCTTTTCTCCTTCTCTATACTCCTTGGCTGCTGAATAATGTATGAATTTTCGTCCAAAATCCCTTCCATATCCTCTCCCATTTAGAAATAAGGGAAGAAATCGGCCAAAAAAATCTTTCCAAAATTCGGTGGCGCTCGGGCGGCAGAATATTACCGCTCGAGCGCCACACCCTCTGTGATCTTGCTTGGGAAGTGCGGCACTCGCGCTCGGGCGGTAAGATTTTACCGCCCGAGCGCCGAGTCTTCTGTATGTTAACTCTTCGAAAGGCATTTCTCAGCGCCCGGGAGGTAGAATATTACCGCCCGAGCGCCATTCTCTCTAGAATTTAGTTCCTCGAATCACCTCTCGCGCCCGAGCGGTAAAATTCTACCGCTCGGGCGCCAGCCTTTAAGCCCATTGTCTTCTTGGCTTGCATCTTTTGCTCCGATTTCAGTTTTTCGGTCATTTTACCTACAAATTCATCACGCACAAGTGAGCATTGATCATATTCATACGCTTACTCTAAAACGAACAAAATGTAAATGAAATATCCCCATGCACAATGCAAACACACACAAAACTAATGCAATAAAACACGTAAAAACCACACCTATTGTAACGTCCCGAAAATTTGAAGGTCCACGTGAACCACATGCATGCAAGTTATTAAATTTCTTTGGTATTTTATTTAATTGTTTTAAAGTATTAAATGCATGTTTATCTCATTAATTTGTTTTAATTATTTTTATGCATTTTATGCATAATTATTGCATGATAGAATGTATTTCATGATATTTTTAAAAGTTCATGCATTAAGATTTTTAAGATGCATTTTACGCCCGAACGAGGAACGGAGACCGGAGAATTTTCAGGAAAATTATTTTATTACATGATTAATTTTTATTAATTAATATAAGCTGTTTTTAAGGGGTATTTTTACCCGTAAGATTTTATTTTTAACGGTACGTAAATTTTATCGATTCGGGGGACTTTTTAAGGGTTCAGGCTAATATATTCAAATCTTTTCAATACAAAAAAAATTTTCGGGAGTGTGTTTAGATTTAATGGGCCTAATTTAAACTTATTGGACTTAAATATTTTTTTAAACTTTTGATTAGCATTTAGGGCCCCTCTTTAATTAATCCTAAACATTTTATTTAGCACCTAATTACCTCCCTAAACTCCCCACTAAACCTATTTACGTTTCATTAGCCGCCCACCTCCCCCACACACAACTTCTCTCGTGAATTGCTGATGCAAGTGTCGGTTATACCATTCTTTTGCACTTCAAGCAAAAGCTTCCTCCTTCGGCTGTGGTCCTCGATCGTTTTTCCTAAAACAATCATCAAGGCATGAATTTGTACCATTATTTATGCATCATATACGATTTATTATGCTGTAATATGGTTGTGTTTGTGAAACGTCCGATCCGAACGTGAGCTTAATGGTTTCGAATTTTCCATGTGTTTCTTGCATTCTCTTGTTGTCACTCACGTTTTTTCCTACATATCGTGCAAGGGGCTGCCATAGGGTGTGGTTTGGGGTCTGTCAACACCGTAATGGAGAGGGTTTGTGATCTGGAAGAGAGACCATGCAGCGGGTGTGAGGGTAGACTACGGTTCTTGTTTCTTGGGTCGGAATGGGGTTGGCGATGTGTGGTTCTGTTGTGCATGGGTTCGAACCCAGCCATGTTTCAGAACTTGTAGAGCCTAGTAAGATGTTAGGAAGGAGTCGTGTGTTTGGTTGAGGAAGGAGCTCGATCCTCGGAAGCTTGGTGTGAAGCGAGGGAGAAATGATAGTTTCGGCTAGTTTTCTTCACGTGATTGTGCAGTGGCTTCTTGCTTGGGTTTAGCATAGTTTAGATGGGTCATTAAGGTCCCTAATGATGAGTGTTAAGGGATGGACAAGTGGTGGTATAAGAGAGGACCGAAGGGTGTAAGATTAAGGGCCATGGGTAGTTTGTGATTGTACAAAAGGGAGGTGGCCGAGAGTTTGTTATTTCATGGAAGTTTCAGCCATGGATTTAGGGGATTGGTTACATTGTTTTAGGACTTATAAGTGTTTATAAGATATGGTAAAAAATTGGGAAAAATTTGGTTGAGTTTTGAGGTGATTCGGGTTAAAACCGGGACCCCAGTCCAAGTTTTAAAAGAATCGATTAAGTTGAATTTGAGCTCAAGTTTACGTCTAGGAATGCTTTTAATAATATTTTGGAATATTTTAAGGAGTTTGGTAAGCTTTGGGTCAATTTTATAGGTTCATGGTTGAAACGATAACTTTTGGGTTTCCAGGGGCAAAATAGTAATTTTGCATCCGGGGTGAGATTTTGGTCCTGGCAGCACCCTGAGCACAAATTTATGACATTTCAAATATTTATGCGTCATGTTCATGATTTTTATGTAATTACGATAAATACGTTGCATGATTGGTTTAAAGGAAAAGTTACGCATATGCATGTTTTTATTAAGTGATGAAAATGATGATATTTTTGAAGGATGTGAATTGATTGTGACTGAAGATGTATATGTATACGATGACATGAGATATGATGAGCTGAGGCCCGCCCTCAGTGGGCGAGTAATGCTGTCGCTGATGTCCCCTGCCGCCGGGTACCACGGTTTTATATATGGATCCATCGAATAGAGCTGATACGATAGAGCTGATACGAAAGTCACAACTAATGAACTGAATTCAATTAAATGAAAATGTATACGTTTATGATGACATGAGATGACATGATTTGACACGAGATGATTTTACACGAGACGTTTACGTTATGCTTTTAAGTTCATGAAATATATGTTGAGTATGATATTTTTCACTGTTGTGTGCTATGTATATGTACTTGTTATTCCTGGTACAGGTGTGTTGTGTCCTTAGACTCACTTGACGTGTGTGATGCCGGTGAGCTTAATGATGAGGAGACTGGAGGTGCCGAACTCTGAGTAGGCAGACCTGGTGCGGTGACACGACCCAAGGACCACATGTTTTCTGCATTATGTTTTATGAGATTTGAGAGGGGATGAACATTTTATATACGCTGAGGATATTACGATTTTTACTCCTTCACGTTTATGTTTGATGTTGGTCATTTTAATCTGTGAGATTTTTATTGTCAAATAAAGATGATTATTTTAATGTTATTTTGTAAAGGCGAGCTTTAAAAAAATATTTTTGTACTTTTAAATTGAGTAGACGTTACACCTATCAACCCCCTCATACTAACCTTTTGTTTGCCCTCAAGCAAAATAGGTTACAGACCACAACCAAAACGTGAACCAAACCACAAAGTGAAAGTTCTAAAAACAACTAAACTGATGGCGAAACAGCAAACTGACATCTCATGCCTCAGCGGGTTTTTGAACTACATCCAATTAGTCAACTCATAACATCTATTAACACCCCATTTCAAAGCATCTTATAGCATTTTGATTTGACCACAAAATGTGGTCGTGTGTGTGCTGTGGGTTTCACCAGCTCGTGTTTCAGATAGTTTTATTCGCGAATCATGCAAGTCACCAAATCAATAATTCAACGCAAGTTTGTCTATCTTGATTTCTGTTTCTATTCGCGACCAACAAGTAAACACAAAGATGCAGAATTTCATAGTTATACAACAAGAATTTGAGAGTCAATATCCATAAATGTTTCAAACGGTTCAAAAAGATGGGGAGTACACTGATCATTTTCATTATGCACTTGTCAGCATTTTTAACTGACATTCCTCAACGCCTTACATCTCCATCTTTTTAGCCTCGGGATAGGATTTCATCCCTTTTTGGCTCCCTCAAACCTTATGTTGGAAACTTAATTTTTGTGGTTTGACAAAATTAGAGATTAAATCTGTTGAATTAACTGATCACGAACAAACGAACTGACAGTTGTCTAAATAAAGTTTAATACTGAGACCAGCGAAACTGAATCTACTTTGTCAACTGACTGATCAGTTGGAAACTGATCAGTTGAGATACTCAGTTGTGAGGTTACCCATCTCAGCTGAATACGTCATCAGTTGAAAAGGACATTCAACCTACAACATGACAACGCAGACTGCAACTAGTAGTGGAACGCCATATTTCAGAATTTGAAAGTGTACGATTGTCAGAAGTATATTGACGCGGCAATCAACAGATATAAATATTCAAATGTTATTTAATATTACCGTTGAAGAGAAAACTATAAATAGCAGAGAGAAGCAGCTGAAGAAACAACAACAATAACTTTACAATCAGTTGCGAAGAATGAACTTGCAATTTTTCATGCTGTTACTCTGCTAAAATTCAAGCTCACACTTATCATATATATTCATAGCTGTAAGGCTATCTTTCGAGCAGTTTAGCACATTGTTATTATTGTGAAACTTGATCCTAGAGATCAGTTGTGGTAAGTTTTTTCATTCGAGAAAAGTGAGTTGTAAACTAAGAGTTTCAGTTTTGGCATTGTTAAGTCCAAACTAAAGTGGGTCTGTACAAATCTTGTATTGATTAAAGTCTTTTAGTGAAAATCCTATCTGCGTGATAAAAGGGTGACGTAGGAGCAATTGAAATCTCCGAATATCCAGAAACAATCCTTGTGCATCTTTTACAAGCTTTTCAATTACTATATTCTATCTTTCAGTCAGTTATATTCCGCACTTTACTGTTAACTGACTGTGATCGACTGACAAAATTCTGAGGATCAGTGTTTCACTAAACTAATTCAAACCTTCGAAAAATAGTTAAAAACTGTGAGTGTTTATTCAACCCCCTTCTAGACACTCCTTTTCCTTTAACCGATCCTATCAAGTGGTATCAGAGCAGTGTTTAATCTTGTCTCAGAATTTTCATACTTACAAACTGATCAATATGTCTTAATTCAACAAGATACTAATGTTTTTTTTCAGAGAAGACTTTGATGATTGGAAAATAAGAATGCAGGCTCATCTAGGTGCACAAGATGATGAAATGTTGTATGTCATCACTGATGGTCCAATGAAGATTTTAAAAGCAAACACTGCAGTTGCCATCACTGACGAGGCACCTCATCGAATATAAAAGCCCATAGATGAGTGGACAACTGAAGACAAACGAAAAGCAAACTTGGATAATGTGGCCATGGACATCTTATACAAAACACTGGACAAAGTTACGTTCAGCAAAATCAAAATGTGTAAAACGGCCAAAGAGATATGGAAAAAACTTATTCAGCTGTGTGAAGGAAATGAACAAATCAAGGAGAACAAGTTGTCTGTTGCTGTTCAAAAATTTGATAATATCATGATGAAAGCAGGAGAGTCCATGCACGAGTATGATGAAAGAGTCAGCTGCATCATCAATGAACTGAATACACTTAGAAAAGTGTAATCAAATAAAGAAGTGACACTGAAGGTAGTAAGAGGTCTTCCCAAAGAGTGGGATGTCAAGACCATGGCTATGCCTCCTATGCGTGAATCAAAAGATCTTAAAAAAGTTGAACTACATGATCTATTTGCTGATCTGAATGCTTATGCGTTTGAGCTACAAATTAGAGAAGGAGAGCCTTCTGTACCAACTGCCACAACTGTTTTAACTGCTGTCAGACTGGAACCAAGTGGTTCAGTTGACAAATCTGTCGATCAGCTGAGCAATGATGCAATGTCATTGTTTGTCAAAAAAATTTGGAAGGTTTATAAGGAAGAATCAAGGAAACTTCCAGAAGCAATACCAGAGAAACAATTCCAAAGAAGAATCATATGTTTGCTACAACTGTGGCAAATCTGGTCATTTCATAGCAGACTTTCCTAAGCCAGAAAAGGACAGTCGAGTATCAACTAATAAGGGAAAGAAGCCCTTTGAGCACAAAAGAAGGACCAGGGATGACAAGAAATCATTCAAGAAAAAGCATGAAGTGATTTTAGCTGAGGAGCGCAAATCAAAGTGGGCTGAAACTAACAGTGATGAGTCAGAATCAGAAAGCCCAAGAAGCTCAAGTGATGATGAAGAGGAAGTCAAATGCTTGATGGTAGATGATGCTGAACTGGATTCAGCAAGTGAACATGTATTTGATTTTAGCTCTACTGATTTCACTCGTGAGGAACTCATTACCACCTTGCATGACATGGTAAATGAGTATCACAAACTAGCTCGATCATTTGAAAAGGTCAAAGCTGAGTAAAATGATCCCAATGATAACAAAACTGAAAGTGATAAGTCAGTTGAAGTGTTAAATTTAAAAGGGGAGATTGCCAAGCAAAACGCTGAACTGATCGAGAACCAAGCATTGATATGTCAGTTGAAACTGAGATTTCAAAAAATTCTGAACTGATTCAAGCTTGGAACAGGTCTTCAGTTACTTTAACTGAAATGCAGAATGCTCAAAAATCAGTTGCTGATAAAATTGGTTTAGGTTTTAACAATCATGTTGAAAACTCTGCAAGGGATACTCAGCCAAGGTTGAATAATAATAAAGGAAAGTACATTACCTTTGTAAAGTCAACCATGGTAAATGAACATTTAGAACCAAGTAAACCAACTGTTCAATCGACTGAGAATAAGAACAAAGGCAAACGATATGGTATTGGATATAGCTCAGAGAGTTCAATTGATACAAGAAACTGGTCTCCTAAACGATTCAGTTACAAATATCAGCACTCAAGGAATTACTATTACAACTACTACAACAGTAAGCCAGTTCAAAAACGGTATCAAAAGAACAATCAGTTGAAAAATAAAATAATTCATACTGCTTCATCCTCACATCACACACATACTGCTAAAAATTCGAGAAAAACCATTTGGAACACAGCAACTGGGAAATCAGTTAGACTGATTCAAGTCTGGGTTCCTAAGGGACTAATCAGTTTAGGACCCAAATAAATATGGGTACCAAGATTATATACTATGTGTGATTGTAGGTAACAGGTACAACAAGAGAATCAACCTGGTATCTAGACAGTGGATGTTTGCGACATATGACAGGAGATGCAAATTTGCTATCTCAACTGATCAAATACACTGGACCAAACATCAGTTTTGGAGACAACTCAAAAGGTAAAACTGTGGGTAAGGGTAAGCTTATCCATGGTAACTTTACAATTAAAGATGTTTTGCTAGTGGAGAATTTGAAGTATAACTTGATAAGCATCAGTCAGTTATGTGACAACAATTTCTCAGTTCAGTTTGACAGACACACGTGTTCAGTTAGAGACTCAACTGATGAGGTCATTCTAACTGGAAATCGTTGTGGTAATACTTACAAAGTCAGTTGGACTGAACAACCTTATGCACCAGTCTGTTTCATTGCTTCCAAATCTTCCAAACACTGGTTATGGCATAAGAGATTGAACCACTTAAACTTTAAATCTATTGCCTATCTGAGTAATCACGATCTTGTAACTGGTTTGCCCAAAATAGATTTTTCAAAAGTCAAAATTTGTTCAGCATGTCAGTTTGGAAAACAAGTAAGATCTTCATTCAAAAACCGAGGTTGTAAATCATCTTCCCGATGCTTAGAACTGTTGCACATAGACCTTTTTGGCCCAATACCACTAATGAGTTTAGGGGGAATGAAATACACCCTAGTAGTTGTGGATGATTTTTCAATATTTACTTAGGTAATTTTTCTCAAATCAAAAGATCAAACTGCTGCACAACTGATTAAGCTCTTCAAAAGATTTTTAAATGAAAAATCAGTTGGAATTGATCGAATAAGGTCTGACAGAGGGACTGAATTCATCAATCAAAATCTTTCAACTTTTCTAGAAAATACTGGAATCAAGCATGAGCTCTCAGCAGCTAGAACACCTCAGCAAAATGGTGTAGCTGAGAGAAGAAATTGGACCCTCAAAGAAGCTTCTAGAACAATGCTTGCTGATTCTGGTATCTCTCAAAAGTTTTGGGCTGAAGCAGTAAACACTGCGTGTTATACTCAGAACAAATCAATGATTAACAAGAATCATGTGAAAACACCATATGAGATTTGTCATGGAAGAAAAAGTGTGGTTTCTTACTTCAAGATATTTGGCTACAGATGTTTTAGTAAAACAAATTTAAAAGCTTTTGATGCTAAATCTGCAGAAGGAATACTTCTTGGATATTCTTCAGTTAGCAAAACATATAGAGTCTTCAATAAAATTTCTTTAAATGTTGAAGAATCTATCCATGTTGTTTTTGATGAAACTGTACTAACTGATAAGCCAAATGATCCAGTTGAGCTAGTTGATCGATTTACAGAGATCAGTTTGGAGGATGATAATGAAGAAGAAAATCATATCACTCGAAATATCCTTCAAACTCCTGAACCAGAGATATTAGATCAAACTGTTGAACAGGAACCTGCTCCTGATAATCAGTTGGTGGAGCAAACATATAATACTCAGCTGCCAACTGATACATCTCCAACTGAAACTGAAAACATTCAGTTGCCAACAGAAGCAGCAAACACTGAACTCAGATGGAAGAAATCACATCCACCAGAATTGGTGATAGGTGATCCATATGACCCGGTAAGAACAATAAATCAAATGCTTAACATGTTTATTCATTCTGCTTTTGTCTCACAATTGGAACCAAAAAAAACTGACGAGGCCCTTGCTGATCCTAACTGGATAAATGCTATGCAAGAAGAGCTAAATCAGTTTACCCATAACAATGTCTGGAACCTAGTTCCAAGACCAATTTCAAAAACTATTATAGGTACAAAATGAGTGTACATGAACAAACTGAACGAAGATGGTTCAGTTGTGCGCAACAAAGCAAGGCTAGTAGCACAAGGATACAGGCAAGAAGAATGAATTGATTACGATGAAACATATGCACCAGTTGCAAGACTGGAGGCAATCAGAATATTCCTTGCCTATGCATCATTCAAGAATTTTAAAGTCTATCAGATGGACGTAAAGAGTTCATTTCTTAATGGTCAATTGCAAGAAGAAGTCTACGTTGAACAACCTCCAGGTTTTATCAATCACTCTTTTCCTGATCATATATATCATTTGAACAAAGCTTTATATGGTCTTAAACAAGCCCCAAGAGCTTGGTATGAGACACTTTCAAAATTCTTAACTAATCATGATTTTACCGTTGGATCAGTTGACAAGACATTTGTTCAAATTTTCTAAGAATGATCATATTTTACTTGTGCAAATTTATGTTGATGATATCATATTTGGGTCAACTAACCCTAAATTATGTGAGAAATTTTCTAAGTTGATGCAAGACAAATTTGAGATGAGCATGATGGATGAACTGACATTTTTCCTTGGACTGCAAGGGAAGCAACTGGAGACTGGCATTTTTATCAATCAAACTAAATACACGAGGGAGTTGCTCAAGAAATTTGGCATGGAATCATGTACAGCTGCAAGTACTCCTATGAGTTCATCAGTAAAACTGGACACTGATCAAGGGGAAATATCAGTTGAGACGACACTCTACAGAGGTTTAATAGGTCATTATTGTACCTAACTGCCAGTCGTCCTGATATTGTATTTGCTGTCTGTATGTGTCTAGATTTCAATCGAACCCTGAGCAATCGCATTTTTCAGCTGCCAAACGTATTTTAAAATATCTTAAAGGCATGCTAATTAGTTGGGTTATGGTATTCTAAAGACTCTTATTTCAATTTAGTTGGATATTCAGATGCAGATTATGCAGGATGTAAGCTAAATCGTAAAAGCACCGGTGGATCATGTCAGTTTCTAGGAGACACGCTGATCTCTTGGTTCAGCAAGAAGCAAACATCAGTAGCCACTTCCACAACTGAAGCAGAATACCTTGTTGCTGGAAACTGCTGTGCCCAACTGCTCTGGATCCAGCAACAACTGAAAGATTACATAATTATTGCCAAAGAATCACCCATATTTTGTGACAATACTAGCACGATTGCTATCACTTACAACCCAGTTCTTCCCTTAAGGACCAAGCACATAGATGTCAGGCATCACTTCATCAGAGATCATGCCTTGAAGAAAGCCATCAGACTGGAGTATGTTTCAACTGAACAACAAGCAGCTGACATCTTTACCAAACCACTACCCAAGACTAAGTTTTCTTACTTTCGCAATATACATGGTTTAACTGATTTAACTTGATTATATCATGGCTATTACCATTTTCTTTTCTTAACTGAGTCTGTTATCATGTGTTAATTGCTCAGTCAGTTATTTGCCAGTTACTATCACTTCAGTTGAAGTATTTTCAGTTGGATGATATACATTTAACTTCGGCAGGCTCAAAGTAACTAAAGGGACTTAATCATTACACTCGACGTTTCATCTTCTGAAGCATAAGATTTATCTTATTACGTCACACTATTTGTCGTTTAAACTTTCCTAATTTAAACATGCATTTATTAAGGGGGAATATCAATTTAAGATGTTAACTGAGAAGACAGTTGTGAGGCCCGGGGCCGAAGAAGGCGGGGGTGATCGTCGGTGCTATGAGGCTGCACGGACAATGAGGGGCTCCTGACAGGCTTCTAGGTGGAGGGAACATGAATGAAGCGATCTCACACCGGAATGAGAGGGATTCCGAGACTGTTCAATGTAATGGACTATACAATTGAAGAGGGCTTACAAGATTTGATATGTACTACTCATATCAAGAAGGTGCATCTTCTTTCGGTAGCTCATCACATAAGAACTCCAAAGTTAAGCGTGCTTGACTTGGGGCAATTCTGGGATGGGTGACTCTCTGGGAAATTTCTTAGGGTGCATGTGAGTGAAGACATAAGCACGCTGGAAAGACTTGTCTTGGTACAATGAGGACAGTCGTCGAATCTGGGGCGTTACAGTTGGTATTTGAGAAGAATTCTCTTAGTACGGTGTGGTTCAGGGACGAACCAAGCGGAAGCTGATGGGCATGTGAGGCCCGAGGCCGAAGAGGGTGGGGGATGATCGCCGGTGCCATGAGGTTGCACGGACAATGAGCGGCTCCTGGCAGACTTCTAGGTGAAGGGAACATGAATGAACCGATCCCACACCGAAATTAGAGGATTTCCGAGACTGTTCAATGTAATGGACTGTACAGTTGAAGAGGGCTTAAAAGATTTGATATGTACTACTCATATCAAGAAGGTGCATCTTCTTTTCGGTAGCTCATCACATAAGAACTCCAAAGTTAAGCGTGCTTGACTTGGAAAAATTCTGGGATGGGTGACCCTCTGGGAAGTTTCCTACGGTGCGTGTGAGTGAGGACATAAGCACGCTGGAAAGACTCGTCTTGGTACAGTGAGAACAGTCGTCGAATCTGGGACGTTACAACAGTAGTTAGTGAATTCTCATCGAAAATGATTCAGTCTCAGAACTGATCGATCAGCTGATAATTAACTAATATTCTCATATAAGTTAACTAATTAATCGTATTTTATTTCAAATCAAGTGACGTGACTGTCAGTTTTCGCATTAAATGTTGAATAGTGTTTTAAAACGTGGACCTACTTGAACCATTTAAAATAGTACACACGTTTGTATCACACATACACATTTTTTTTTCAAATTTCCAATGACTGACACGTGTCAAGAAATTGAACAGTCACTTACATATGTACCTTTCCCATCTCCATATCAGTTCCTCTTTACGCGAACATTACTCTTCAGAGCAAATTCATACTCAGAGCTTTTACCTTGCAAAATTTCAGGTTTTCCAACTCTCAGAAATGGCAAACCAAATTCCCGCACATATTCTGAATGCTATGGCTGTAAACATTGAATCTGTTCTATCAGTCAATGATGTCGATGTCAAGAACGTTTTTTCTGAAATTGGAAGCAGCCTACTTAAAGATATTTCTGGGACAATCTTCTCAAGAACTTATCCGCAAGAGCTTCATGATTTCTACTCAACTGGCTACGTTAATGTTGATGGAAACTTCACTGCTACTATCAATGGTCAGTTGCTAATCATTTCTGAAGAATCTTTCGATGAACTGTTTCAATTGCCTACTGATGGGATTAACAATTTCTCTGGGGTAAAAACTTCTGATATTGAGGAAATGCAGTCTGTACTATCAGCTGATGGTCGGAAAGTGAAAGTTTCCGATCACAAGAAAGAGCTCAAGCCAGAAATTCAACTACTGGTAGATATTTCAGCCAAGGGGATACTAGCTAAGGCTGGTTCATTTGCTGCCCTTACTCTTGAAAAATTTTAAGTCATGACGGTGATCATGGCTGAGAAAAAGGTGAACTGGAGGAATATTATTTTCACCATTATGAGAAATATGCTTCAGTCAACGAAGTAGTCACAGTGATATGCTGTGCAAATCAGTTTTCTACTGAAGATGAAGGGGCTCGTGGGTGATGCTGTGATACTGCTGAGAAATCATCCAAGTTCAAAGTTTTCAACGCTAAGAATGTACATCCACCAAAGACCAAATTTGACTTGTCACCTGAGCAGTTCATTCAGGTGAAAAAGGAAATTGGGACGGAAGGAGCTCCCAAATCAGTCAAGAAAGCAAGGAAAGAGGCTCAAAAGAAGACAATCAAGCGCAAGCTGATTGTCAGCGAAACTTATTCTGAGAGTACTCATTCTCCCAAAGTTGTGAAGAAGCCACAGACTTTGAAGACAAAGCCTACTGCTGCAGTTAGAACCATCCCAACTGATCAACTGATGCAGTCAGGAACTGAATAGCCCATTAAGGCTGTCCCACTGAAGGCCATTCCAACTGAACCCTCAATTGAGTATCAATTGTCACTTTCTGCCATCTTGCCAAAGAAGAAACTCACTGAATCTGGTGACAAGAAGAAGCTTGTTGGAGTTAAGGCTCCACTAATCACTATCACTGGTTACACTTCCTTACCTCCTCCCACACCTAAGAGAATAGTAATCAGAGAGCAAATTGATGCAACGACAACAGAGTTGAGCATTCCCCATATTCTAACTGATCCCAAGAGCAAAAGGAAGGCGCAAGAAGAACCCAGACCAACCAATGCGATTCAAACACACATTGATCTCATCTGGCAAGATATCAATGAATTTGCAGCAGAGAAACTCAAGACCTACAATGAGTGGGTAAAATTCAGAACTCAAGTTTTTGCTAAACAGCTTCAGTAGAAGACTAAACTAAAGAAGTTTATTGTACTAGAGGCTGCTGTTCTGAGAGTAGTCAAAGATTCAACAGTTTTTCAGGCTCTAGAACGCAAAAATTATTTGTTTGATCAGCTGAGAGCCAAGAAGCTTCAAAAGATTGTTGCTGAGTTGTGTCAAAATTTTGATCCTTCAAGTCCAACTGCTGTCAATGACACAGCAGTACACAATCAATTAGACTCAGATCTTATCTGCTTATAGATGCAAATCAAGAATTGGGAAATGGATCAAGAACTGATCATTCCAGCAACTTCACAAGACTTATCATCTGATGAAGAGCCAGCTGGAAAGTTAGTTCAAGAGCCACCCAAAGACTCAGCTGTTGAAGTCTCTCAAAAGGCAACTGAACCTTCTCCATCAGTTGCTCCACCATCTTCATCTTCAGTTCCTCAATCTTCAACTGCTGATCCACCGGCATATACTGAAGCTGAATTGTCTCTGGCAAATCTAGATGAGGTAATCAAATTAGTCACCTCAGATATTCAGCTGGACAATTCTAGACTGAAGAACCAGCTGAGGACCCCAATTTTGATCAACCTGAACAGCCAGTTCCGTCAGAAGTTGTGACTGAACAGGCACTTTTGTACCAAACTGTACAGACAGTCTCTCAACCAGCTAAAGAATCAGTTGTTGAACCAGCTGAAGAACCAGTTGTTGAACCAGCTAAAGAATCAGTTGTTGCTCCAACTGGAGAAGCAGTTGTCGAACAAAGTGAAGAATCTTCTCCTACTTCTGCTCTTCCATCTGTTTCGTCTTCTCCCCAGGACCATTTAACTGAAGATATTTCAGAGATTGCTGTGCTTATAACAGAACAAACTGACGGTGCAATAGTTGTATTTAATCAAGAACAAAGGGAACATATTCCAGAAATTTCTGGAGCCATGTCTCCTAGAATTTCAGACACTGATGCCCTGTTTGAAGAACTTCAAACCGTTCAGTCAAACCTACTCAGTATGATGAATGCTATCTCTGCAATACAATCTACTCAACTTGCACATACCTTGAAGCTCAATTCAAATTATGAATTTACAACAAACAGACTGAATCAGCTTAACAAGAGTGTATCTGCTCTTTTTATCCAAACTAAAGAAATCAAGAAAGATATATTGTCGACTGAATCACACTTCCAAACTCAAGCACAAGTCGGCAGACAATTTGACTCTATTGAAGATAAAGTCACTAAAAGAATTGACCTGCTGCAGAACATTATGATGAATGCAGTATCAGATATTGCAGCAAACGTCCGTATACCAAGAAAAGTGGATGTGCTTGACAAAAAGGGGGAAATTATTAAAGAAACAGAAGAAGACAAAGGAAAGAAAAAGAATGTATGAAGATCAACTGACTTCAGTTGAATGGTTGAAGACTTGAAGATTCTGTATTCTTTATTCTTTGTACGAATCTGTACATAAGATTAGATACTTATTTCATTCTTTGTACAAATCTGTACAATGGAAAAGTTATTTTATCTGAAATGAAATTGAAGATTATTTTAAGTTCAGTTGATCAGTTCATACTTTACAATTTTTGTCAAACACCAAAAAGGGAGAAATTGTTGGAAACTTAATTTCGGTGGTTTGACAAAATTAGAGATTAAATATGTGGAATTAACTGATCACGAACGCTTGAACTGACAGTTGTCTAAATGAAGTTTAATACTGAGACCAGCCGAACTGAATCTACTTTGTCAACTGACTGATCAGTTGGAAATTGATCAGTTGAGATACACAGTTGTGAGGTTACCATCTACTTATCAGCTGATCATTCAGCTAAACACGTCATCAGTTGAAAAGGACATTCAACCGATAACAGTACATAGCAGACTGTAACTAGTAATGGAACGCCGTATTTCATAATTTGCAGTGTACGATTGTTAGAAGTATATTGACGTGGCAATCAACGGATATAAAGATTCAAATGTTATTTAATATTACCGTTGGAGGGAAGCCTATAAATAGCAGAGAGAAGCAACTTAAGAAACAACAACAATAACTTTACAATCAGTTGCGAAGAGTGAACTAGCAATCTTTCATACTGTTACTCAGCTAAAATTCAAGCTCACGCTTATCATATATATTCATAGCTGTAAGGCTATCTTTTGAGCAGTTTAGCACATTGTTATTATTGTGAAACTTGATCCTAGAGATCAGTTGTGCTAAGTTTTTTCATTCGAGAAAAGTGAGTTGTAAACTAAGAGTTTCAGTTTTGCCATTGTTAAGTCTAAACTGAAGTGGGTCTGTACAAATCTTGTATTGATCAAAGTCTTTTAGTGGAATTCCTATCTACGTGATAAAAAGGGTGACGTAGGAGTAATTGAAATCTCAGAACATTCAGAAACAATCCTTGTGCATCTTTTACAAGCTTTTCAATTACTATATTCTATATTTCAGTTAGTTATATTCCGCACTTTACTGTTAACTGACTGTGATCGACTAACAAGATTCTGAGGATCAGTGTCTCAATAAACTGATTCAAACCTTCGAAAAAAAGTTAAAAACCGTGAGTGTTTATTCAACCCCCCTTCTAAACACTCCTTTTCCTTTAACCTATCCTATCACCTTACATCCTTTTTTTGCCTTCACATTCTAATTCTTTTTTTTAGTGCATAATTTTTTCATGTATACTCCCTGGGCTTTGAATATAAGGTATATTCATTTATCTGTCCTAGGGGCGACTTTTGAGGTTCGATGCATGATTGGGACAAATATTATTCCAAGTAGATTAAAGTTTTCTACTCGAGTGTATGTCACTGGTCAGCCACGACTCTCAACAGAAATTCATTCAAGTTCTACTCGCATCTCATGTTTTTCTAGTTTCCCCACTGATTTTAAAATCAACTGTCATTTACACTACTACCAAAATCCACTATGCGTGAATATAAAAACTTACAATTCACCGGGGGATTCATTATAAGTGACAAGACTAAGTAACATGCAGTTCATTTAACCCAAAATCATCATTGGCTACCAACTCACTTGTTACGCCATCAACTGACACACATCCAAGACACAAACTAAATGACCCCCTCACACTAAGAGTGTACAATGTCCCCATTGCAAAAAGAAAAAAAACTGAAACACATAAACGAACATATGAATGCAAAACATAGGCACAAATGCAAAATAAATCACGAAATGAAACAACAATAAGAACCAAAAACAGAATGCAGTAGAAAATTAAAAAAATAAAAGGGAAAACAGTTAACTCCCCTGATCACGGCTCATACTCGTCATTCTCTGGTGGTGGCACTCCCGGAGCATCCCCTTGCTGCTGATAGTCATACGGAAAATGGAACGGGGGAATGAATGGCGGAGGTGGTGGTATGGTCCATGGGTCAACGCCCCCGTGCTCGAGCATAGTGCGCATTATGGATTCAACGTAAGAAAAATGGTCGTTGACGTTCGAGTTGACCTGATCCTGATGCGCCATGAAGGCAAGGGGGTTTCATCCATTTTGTCATTTTTGGTTCGTCTGCGGGGCTGTGGCGGCCGCGACGTGAGACTACTGTGCTTTATCCACCGACATCTCTCTCGCGATTGGGGAAGTCTATTTGTCGTTAAGCGCTCTTCCGCTGTAAGTACTCCACACAAATGGGTTTCACCAGTTGCAGCCATTCCTCATCATCCCAGAAAACAACCCTTGCCCTTGCACACAACTCCGAGATGATGATGGGGAAGAAGAGACCGACATGACTGTTGTGAGCACTCATTATGATATGAGAATTTATAAGTTTGCCACATTGATGTTGTACACTTCGGTCAAGGCAAACAGTAGCACCGCCCGATCTTTCTGCACCTCACTCTTAGGCGAGATCGGCATCATCCTTCGGGCGATAAATAGATACCATAGGGCAATTTTGGCTTTCAAATACTTTTCGTCAAAACAGCTTGACGGGGTCCACCCAACGGTTTCCACATCGCGCCCAGATGGCACAGCGCTGCGAGTATCATATCATAATTGGGGTCGGCTACCAATGCCTCAAATCGAGAGTCATCAACTTCAGCTGCTTTAATAGTGCGTTAATTGTAACAGAGTCACACGGTACGAGTAGACCTCTAACAAAAACCTTACCATCCTTCCCTTCCGTCGCATTTGCATAGAATTCCCGAACCACTGAGACCACTGCCGCCTGAGGTTGATTTCCAAATTGTGCCCATCCACGCCTCTCCAACTCCACAAGAGGATCTAAATATCAATCTTCCATTTTCCTACGGAATCCCCTATCGGCAATTGGGTTTCTATGAATCTTAGTGTGATCATATCGAGCCTTAGCCGCCTCACTCACAAAACGATGCCTATCAAATGACGAAAATAAATAGGAAGAGCCAGGATTACCTTTTTGTTTCTTGGGTGCCATGGTAATGTAGATGGTGACCGGAGGGAAGAAGATGACTGGAGAGCGGGAGATGCTTGATTCTTACGGATGAGGGTGAGCCACAATGCTTGATTCTTGATTTTGGGAGTGAATTTTGCTACAAAAAAACGAGAGTGAGTGCAAGTGAGAATTAGGGATTGAGGGAAGAAATTTGCAGAATGAGAAAGGGGAAAGGGGGAGGATTTTATGTCCAGACGCGCTCGAGCGGTACAAAACTACCGCTCGAGCGCAGAACTCTGTGGAAATTTTATCCCGTCAGAGGCGTTCGCGCTCGAGCGGTAAATGTTTACCGCTCGGTCACGAACCTTTGCCCAATTTTTTATTTATTTATTTATTTTAAAAAAATAATTAAAACTAGAGATAAAAAAAAAACTAACAAACAATTAAGTAACTTAGTAGATGAATTAAAATAATAAAGTCGAATTAAGTAGAAGATAAGGGAAAAAGAGGTAGTTCTCAATTTATAGTCGAGAACTTGACTGTCGGCCAATGTCAGTTCGGAATGTCTTGGAACTGGGTGATTTCAAGTTGTGGCTCAACTGTGCCACCCTTGTAGTGTTCAGTCGCTGGGCATTGACCGTAAATGTCCCATCCTTTCCATCTTGCAATTCTACAGCTCCCAATGGGTAAACTTTAGAAATCACGAATGGACCAGACCATCGCGACTTCAATTTTCCAGGAAATAGTCGCAACCGGGAGTTGTAGAGTAGGACATTATTGCCTTCTTTGAATTCTCTTTCGATGATTCGCCTGTCATGAGCCCTCTTTGTCTTTTTCTTGTATGACAGTGCGAGATCATATGCTAGATTTCGGTATTCCTCCAATTGATCTAATTGAAGCAGACGTCGTTCACCTGCATCAGTAAAGTTAAAGTTTAGTGTTTTTGTTGCCCAATATGCTCGATGCTCTAACTCTACATGTAGATGACATGCTTTACCAAACAATAACCTATATGGTGTAGTGCCTACAGGTGTTTTGAAAGCAGTCCTATATGCCCAAAGAGCATCATCTAACCTCACTGAGCAGTCTTTCCGACTGACACCTACCAGTTTTTCCAAAATCCGCTTGATCTCTTGGTTCGACACTTTCACTTGACCACTAGTCTGAGGGTGATAGGGGGTAGAGATCTTATGTGTGACACCGTATTTGCTCAAAAGTTTTTCAAAGATTTTGTTGCAAAAATGGGTGCCACCATCACTAATGATTGCTCGTGGTGTCCCAAACCTGTTAAAAAAATTTTTCTTTAGAAATTTCAGGACCACTTGAGCATCATTAGTGGCATATGCTTCTGCCTCTACCCACTTAGACATATAGTAAACCGCCACCAAAATATACTTTTTCGTGAACGAACTGGGAAATGGTCCCATGAAGTCTACCCCCCACACATCAAAAACCTCACACTCAAGAAAATTATTTAATGGCATTTCATGACGGTTAGAGATGTTACCTTTCCGTTGGCATTTATCACAGGTAAGCACATAAGAACGAGCATCTTTAAATGGAGTTGGCCAATAGAAGCCACATTCAAGTACCTTAGATGCCGTCCTTGTTGGTCTAAAATGACCACCTACCTCACAGTCATGGAAATGGTTGAGAATTTGACCAAATTCCTCCTCTGCAACACACCTTTTTATCATGGAATCTGCACAAAACTTAAACAAAAATGGTTCCTCCCAAAAATAATGTTTCACGTCAGAGAAGAATTTCTTTCGTTGGTGAAACGATAGATTTGGTGGTGGTGGGCCTGTGACAAGAAAGTTAGCGAAATTTACATAGCAATGACAGTGTTTCACCTCAAATAGCTTCTCATTAGAAAACCAATCATTAATGGCATGATTGACACAGTCATTACTAATAAATTCTAATCTAGACAAGTGATCTGCTACCACATTCTCAACACCCTTCTTATCTTTTATTTCTAAATCAAATTCTTATAACAATAAAATCCACCGAAGAAGGCGTGGCTTTGCATCTTTCTTGGCAAGTAAATATTTAAGGGCGGAGTGATCAGTAAACACAATTACTTTCGACAGAACAAGGTATGAATGGAATTTGTCAAGTGCAAATAATACTGCGAGTAACTCTTTTTCATTGGTTGCATAATTTAATTGTGCTTCATCTAGAGTGTTACTTGCATATTATATAGTGTGAAATACCTTGCTCTGCCTTTGGCCAAGGATAGCACCAACCGCAGTATCACTGGCATCGCACATGACCTCGAAGGGTAGATCCCAACCCGGTTCCACCAAGACAGGAGCCGTCACCAAGCGCTCCTTCAACTTCTCGTATGCCTGCAGACAGTCAGAATTAAACTCAAAGGGCACATCTTTCATGAGTAAAGAAGATAGATGTTTGGCAATTCTAGAAAAATCTTTGATAAAACACCGATAAAAATCGGCAGTGGCCTAGAAAACTTCTAACTCCCTTTATTGAAGCTGGTGGTGGTAGGTTCTTGATGACTTCTACTTTAGCTTTGTCCACCTCAATCTGTTGTTCAGAAATCTTGTGCCCTAGGACAATTCTCTCTTGTACCATGAAGTGACACTTCTCCCAATTAAGCACCAGGTTCGTCTCATCGCACCTCCTCAACACGGAGCTCAGATTCTGCAAACACTCATCAAACTGTTGCGCCAAAGATAGAAAATTCATCCATAAATATTTCAAGAAAAGTTTCAATCATATCATGGATATAGCAGTCATGCAGCGCTGATATGTAGCAGGGGAATTACAAATACCAAAAGGCATACGGCGAAAAGCAAATGTTCCATAAGGACAAGTGAAAGTGGTTTTCTCTTGGTCCTCAGGTGCAATAGTGATTTGATTATACCCCGAATACCCATCTAGAAAACAGTAAAACTCATGCCCCGCTAGTCTCTCCAACATCTGATCAATAAAGGGAAGGGGAAAGTGGTCCTTACGGGTGTCATCATTCAACTTCCTATAGTCAATACATACTCTCCACCCTGTAACAGTCCTCGTAGGAATAATTTCATTCTTTCCGTTAGTGATCACCGTAATCCCACCTTTCTTAGGCACACATTGAACAGGACTTACCCATGCACTATTTGAATTAGGATAGATAATACCTGCATCGAGAAGCTTAATAGTTTCAGCCTTCACTACCTCTTGCATCTTTGGTTTGAGCCGTCTTTGAGGTTGCACGAGGGGTGAGTACTTTCTTCTATCAAGATTTTGTGCATGCAGATTGATGGACTTATTCCCTTGATGTCTGCCACCTTCCAGGAAAATGCCTTTTTGTGCTCTTTGAGAACTTGCAACAATTTTTCCTCCATAGCATCTGTCAAAGCTACAGAAATAATGACAGGTAAAGTGTTATTCTCACATAGGTATACGTACTTTAGGTGCGGAGGCAGTGGCTTGAGTTCAAGCGTCAGTGGTCCTCGATGCTTGACTTTGGAGGGGTCAAATCTTTTCGCTCTCCCAAATCTTCTAGTCTCATCCTCATTGGCTTTTTCCATGGATGGTTGGCATTAAAGTATGCCACTATTTCATCTTTCTCTTTGTCCAAGTCATCCTCCTTCAATTCAGTTGTGAGGGTGGCTTTCAATGGGTCCTTCATATAATCCTGCACAAAATTACACACAAGTGAATCCACAACATCAATTCTAAAACAGTTATCCGTGTGCAGTTTGTGCTTAAGAGAATTAAAAACGTCAAAAGTAATTTATTCCTCGCCCACTCTCGATCTCAACTTCCCTTCTTGAACATCAATCAGGGCCTTGCCAGTCGCAGTGAATGGTCTCCCCCAGAATCAAGGGCATCTCCATGTCTTCTTCCATGTCAAGTACAACAAAATCTGCAGGAAATTTGAATTTTTCCACCTTTACCAGGACTTCCTCTACGACTCCTCGCGGGTATTTGACAGATTTGTCTATTAGTTGCAAGGACATCCTTGTTGGCTTAAGTTCTCTTAATCCGAGTTTCCTGAATACAAATAAAGGCATAAGATTAATACTCGCACCAAGATCACACAAAGCTTTATGAAAAAGAATATCACCAATCATGCAAGGAATAGAAAAACTCCCTGGTACCTTAAGTTTCGGTGGGATCTTGTTTTGCACCTAAGCAGAGCAATTTTCAGTTAGATTTACCATCATGTGATCCTCCAATTTTCTCTTGTTTGCTAAGATGTCCATCAAAAATTTAGCATAGCTTGGCATTTGCATCAGAGCATCAGCAAAAGGAATATTGATGTACAATTTCTCGAATACTTCTAAGAACTTACCGAATTGCGCATCTAATTTCGCCTTTTTTTAATGCTGCAGGAAAAGGTGGAGGGATAACAATTTTAGATTGTGCAGTGGGTGCTGGTGTAGAGTTAGAAAACTTACCTTTTGATGACTCAGTCTGTTCATCCAGTACTTGATTTTTTTATGTCTCCCTAGACTCTAAAATTTTTCTACTCTTCAACTCGATGGCCTTCACTTGCTCTTTTGGATTGGTCTCTGTGTTACTTGTCAAGGTGCCCGGCTCTCTACTTGCTATCATCTTAGCTAACTGTCCAATCTGATTCTCTAGCCCCTTTATCGATGCATCTTGATTTTGGAGTCTAGTTTCGGTAGATGAGATGAATTTAGACATCATCTGCTCTAAATTGAACTTTTCTTCTCTAGGACGGTCAGATCTGTAAATTGGTTGTTTCCCATATGGTTGTCCTCCCTATGGTCGATTCTGACTGTTTTGGCCACCCCATGATAAGTTGGGATGTTGCCTCCATCCAGAATTGTATGTGTTCGAATACGGATAATTCCGTGGACAGTTTTAGACTCCCACTTGATTCACCGGTGCCCCTTCTTGCACATAAAAGGGATTGTCATCTTGACAGTCTTTCGCAAAGTGTTCATCTCCACACTTATCACAGAATATATCTTGAAGACGCATAGCCGTACCACCCATATTCAAGCCGTCCAATTTCCTGTTCAAGACATCAGGTTGTGCAGTAATAGCGAAAGGTCAGTTACCTGGTGAACTCCTGCACTTCTTCGCTGGTTGTTCCTTTCAGATTGAGGATGATAGCTGCTAGCGGCCATCTCCTCCAATAACTCATATACTTCCTCATCAGTTTTTCTCAGTAGGTTTCCACAAGCAGCAACATCTATCATAGTACGATTGGGAGTGAGTAAGCTATAGTAAAAGGTTTGAACGACTAACCCAAGTGGCAGAGTCGTGATGAGGAGATTTTCACAATAGATCTTTGAAACGATTCCATTCCTCATATAAAGACTCCTGCTCTTTGAGAAAATGTGGTTATGTCTGCCTGCAGCTTCATGCAGATCCTCCAAACTGGACTGTATTCTGAATCATCTGAATTATAGCTGTCTTGATTTCGAAGTGGTTTGCCCGCACAATAGGCCTCACAATGCTGGGGCATGCACCATCCAAAGAAGGCTGGGCATACTCTAGCATCGGTATGCGGCTTGGCATCTCAACATGTCTATCTTCATGGTGTTCCTCCTCATGCTCGCGCTCGTGCCTCTCTATCAGTTCCTTCAGTCTCTGTTGCTGTCTTCTTTTGCGGAAATTTCTTTCAATTTCAGGATCAAACTGCTCAAGCTCCACGTCAAGTGACTTTGGCATGCACTGGAAAAGAAATCTATAATAGAATATGTAGTGTTAGCTCAAGAAAAATAAATGCTAAAGAAAACAACTAAAAATAAAATTTTGAATTAACAGTCCCCGGCAACGACGCCAAAAACTTGATCGATCAAAACTTACACTATGGAATCCTTAATAAAAATATGATTTTGTATGCTCGAAAATTAACCGCAAGGTGCACGATGTCAAGTAATAGTATAATGTACGCGAGCACGAATATCGTTCCACTGAAAACTGTATTTTGCAATTATTATTTTCAGTTATCAAATCTTTAGCAACGAAATTTGAATGCTTGTTTATGACTACTAAAATTAAATAAAAACTCAATGAACAATTCAATAATTAAGTGCTGAAATATAAACTCTAAACCACTTAAATACATTTCGATGAGAAATGGATTTGTTTAATTAATTAATTCGTTCGATAGTGATGTATGCTTCCGACATGATTTCCTATTCAATTGAACACGCCCTCTCGAGCTATGCCAAACTAATTCTACTCAGTGAAGTAATTAAATGTCTTTAATTATTTATCAAGAGTGAATCGCATATCGATCTATGAAATCCCCTAGTTTTCGCCTGACCGGACTATGACTATAGGCGCGTATCCAATTTCATATGTCTATGTAAATTGTAGATCCACATACTATTCTTTCGTTTTTATCACAAGTTATTCTCTTGAACTCACTCTCAATATAAGATTATTATTAAAGTTAGCTATACTTTAATAATTATAATGAAAATAGTAGCATAATCAAGAATAAACCAACAATTGAAATACGAAGTAACTAAATCAGTTTCGGGGTAGGATCCCCTTAAATCCCAACAAATATTGTAAATTAGCTACAAGATGTCATGATTGAAATAAGCAAAACAACGTTTAAATAAGAGAAAATAAACTCGAAATACTAGATGTGACGAAGTCTGCGAAGAACGATGCCCGGAAATCTCTAATCTCCAACTTCAAGCAATTGCTCCAAGCTTTTCTCTTTCTCTAAACTCCTTGGCTGCTGAATAATGTCTGAATTTTCGTCCAAAATCCCTTCCATATCCTCTCCCATTCAGAATAAGGGAAGAATGAGCCCAAAAAAATCTTTCCAAAATTACATGACGCTCGGGCGGTAGAATATTACCGCTCGAGCGCCACACCCTCTGTAATCTTGCTTGGGAAGTGCGGCACTCGCGCTCGGGCGGTAAGATTTCACCGCCTGAGCACCGAGTCTTCTGTATGTTAACTCTTTGGAAGGCATTTCTCGAATATTACCGCCCGAGCGCCATGATCTCTGGAATTTAGTTCGTCGAATCACCTCTCGCACCCGAGCGGTAAAATTATCCCGCTCGGGCGCCAGCCTTTCTGCCGATTGTCTTCTTGGCTTGCACTTTTTGCTCCGATTTCAGTTTTCTGGTTATTTTACATGCAAATTCATCACGCACAAATGAGCATTGATCATATTCATACGCTTACTCTAAAACGAACAAAATATAAATGAAATATCCGCATGCACAATGCAAATAATACACACAAAATTAATGCAATAAAACACGTAAAAACCACACCTATCAATATGCTGAAAAATTATTATCCGATCATTTTGAAGATCAAATTAATGCTTAGAATTTCTCCGTGAAATCTGTGTAACTGAGAGTAAGAAGTGTAAGACCCTGGGCCTATCACTTATGGACCCTGCAATCACAGTTCCTGGACCTGGACCCAGCTAGCTCAAGCTGTACCAGGTTTAAATGATCAATGTACTTGTCCTGGAGGTCATTGGATCGAAACCTGGAGAGGTACAGACACCACTGCCAGGGGTGGTGAGTCCTGTGAGTAAGTGCAAGCTGAGCCGGGTCCAGGAACTGTGATTGCAGGGTCCATAAGTGGTAGGCCCAGGGCCTTACAATAAAAGGCGCCTTTTATTTTAAGGCCCTGGGCCTGCCACCTATGGACCCTGCAATCACAGTTCCTGGACCCGACCCATCTTACTTTACTCACAGGGCTCACCACCCCTGGCAGTGGTGTACGTGCCTCCCCAGGTTTCGATCCAATGACCTCCCGGACAAGATCAATGGTACCAGGTTTCAAGGATCAATGACCCACCCGAATTGACACCCTAGGCCCCATCAAGCATTGTGGCTTGCCTCAACTCTCTCGATGCTACCACCATATTAGCCATAGTGTTCAGCAGAATCTCAAAACTCTGAAGAAGATCCAAATGTATGGGGTTGTGAATTTCTTCCAACCAGCTAGAGAAGAAAAGACACGCGGATGAAAAGTAGAGTACAAAGATAATATATGATAAAAATAGTTGTAACCACTCCCGACTCAAACAAACAGGCCAAGCAAGTGCCTTGGAATAGTCTCCTACTCGGTAATTCACCACAGAGAGCGAAGATTTGCCCAAAAAAACCCAAAAAATAGTCAACCCATTTCCTCAAGATATTTGACGGATATCAACAATATAGTGGCAATCAGCAAACACACTACTGCTGCTATCAGCAACCCTTATTTCATCTATTCTATTTTTAAGAAAACACCCAAAAAGAGGGAAAAAAGTGATAAAAATCTAACCTCGAACTTTCTTCAATTGCAGAATGACACTAAGAAGAACAAGAATAATATTCATTAATTCTAACTGAAATTCTCATCAAAATTAAATATGCGCCTCGTGAGAGAGACAAATGGAAAGATGGACTAGAGAATGTCAAAAGACTTGGTTTACATTTTCTCTCATCGCCCAGAATGCCCAAGAAAGTCACCTCCAGAACCCAAGTCCCCAAAGTTTTCTAAAAATCGCAGGTAATTGTGATGGCCAAAACAGAAAAAACATCTCATCTACCTTGAACTTATAAAAATGTCTTCATTTGAGGAATCATGTCTTTGACAAATGATTAATGTAAACCTACTCTGAGATATTTAAGACGAACTACCATAAAAGTGCCCCCACAAATTAGAAGAAAATAACTTTTGTCAAAATTTTGGCGGATATGAAGAGAATGTTGACAATCAGCAAACACAATGTCACTGCAATTAGCAACCCTGATTTGATCTATTCCATTCTCAAGGAAGCAATTGGAAAAAGAAAAAAACTGAATGGAACTCTATTCTCAAGCACACTTCAATTGTAGAATAACACTACGAATAACTAAGATAATACTCAATATATAATTCTAACTGAAATGCTCGTTAAAAATTTAAATATGCGCCTTGTGTGAGAGAGAAACAAAAATATGGATCAGAAAATGAACAAAAATAGTCACCCCCAGAACCCAAACCTCGACAGTTTTTAAAAAATCACAAAGCTTTGTGATGGCCAAAAGAGAAAATCACACCCATGCACTACCAAAAGATTATAAAAAAATATGATACTCTAATCTCAAACACACTTCAATTGCAAAATGACTCTATGGAAGATGATACCTATTAATTCTAACTGAAATGGTCATTAAAAAAAATGAAATGCACGCCTTCCGCTGCAATCATCAACCTCCATTTCATCTATTCTGTTTTCAAAAAAGCACCCCTCGATTGCAGAATGTAAATAAGAATAATTAAGATAATTCTAACTATTTCTAACTGAAATTATCATCAAAGAATGAAATACGCGCCTTGTGAGAGAGAATAACGGAAATATAGACCGGATAATGACGAAAGAGGTGGATTGAATTTTCTCTCCTACAGTGGGTTCTACCCCACGCCATGAGAGATAGGCTTCTCAAAGAAAATGTCTTACATTTTCTAGTGCAAGTGTGAGGTGGATTTAGTTTGTTTGTGATGGGCTTGATTTTGAGCAAGAAGTGCTCAAAGGAGGCTTGTAGATCAATCTTGCCATTGAAGAGCTTAGTTGTTTGACAACTAAGTTGGAGCCATAATCAATCTTTTAAGATTGATAGGTAATTTTCTAAAACACTCTATGTATAACATTTTGGGTTTTATTGTATTTGCTACACATCTTAGTGTTTAGGGTGCTCGATTTCTTGTATGAAAAATAATTTTGAAACTTCCGTTGCGCAAATGAACACCTTAAACGATCCTCTTTCAAGTGGTATCAGAGCTATGATTACTATTTTGTGTAGCATATACATGATATTATATTGAGGTCGATTTCTAACCAAGGGGTTGCCCGAACAACCCCTATATTTTATAAAAAAAATTTGTAAGTTGGCCGGAATCTGGCGACGGCGATGACGACTAGGGTTTCCTAAAGTGTTTTGAAATATCAAAGTGTCATGGACCTTGAAGTTGTTGAGCAATTAGATGGCTAATACAATTTGTTAATTTAAATAGGCCAAAATATTTTTGGTGAAAAATGATTTTTTGGGCCCTTAAGTTTAAATTTACAAAATTTGTACATATTTTCTCGTGAAATAAATAATTGAAGTTGGACTTTAATTATTTATAGTAAATGGTGATTTACGAATAAATAAATTAATTAGAAAGTAGACAAAGGAGTTTGTATACTTTGTTAATTTAGTTTATAATTGTGGCGGTTAATGATTGGATCAAGATATATAATATTAGATAAATTAATTATTGTGATAATTAATTGATGGTGTACGATATATGATATTATGCATTAAGGATGATCAAAAGCCCAAGCCCAATTTGCTAGGTGTATGCTAGGATATTTTGTGTTGAATGATTGTAATAATTATCAATTTATAAAGTGGGCTTGGTTTATGGCCCGTTCCCACCCCATGAGATGTATCCCTATTTGCCATGGATATTTATTTGTAAATATTAATATAGTGGAAGATCAAGATTGGAAGATGGTGGTCTTGATGATTATGAAGATCGAAGACATGTAAATATTGGAGGCTTATTTAAAAGTTTCATTTGCATCCCATACATTTCCCTAGGATTGGACCTTGGCCCGTGCTTAGCTCACACGGGCCATTAGTATTGGGGCAATTGATCATCCTTGTTTTGTTTACTGTTTATAATATATGCATGATATGTTATAAATAATGAGTATGTGCGTTATTATTATGATAATAACAAAGTTGCATGAATCCGAAAAATATACGATCAAACAAGGCGAGCTTTTAAATAAAATTAATGATGAGACATTTCAAAATTAAAAACCCTCATTTTGAATAAGATTCAAAAATAATATCAAGTCCGAAAAGGGGAATTATAAAGGTGTTTCTAATTTCCATGTCTTCCACCGACAATGAGTGCATGATGAACGCTACCCGTGTTCGAGGCTCGGCTCATATTATTGGGGGGCCTTGGACACAGGAAAGCTGTGACATCCATTGACATGGTGATGTGAACTACGTGGAACTCCCATGATTTCGGCTCATATTATTCAGAAAACTCATGGCGACCGTCCATTAAGGTTCAACATCGATGGGTAAGGCTTGACACGTAAAGATGAACGACGTCATATTATTGGGTCCTAATCAAACGTGAGACAAAAGTTTACGTTGAGGGTTGCATGGTTATGCAATTGGAACTACCTCTTAGGAATTGTGATTGGCTGATATTATTCGGGATCATGATTTGCTAATTGGACCTTACGTACCTACTGAGGAAAGGAGTTTCCCGTTTTCACTAGAGGGTAGTGAAAAATGTCAAAACAGTGGGAGAAAAAATTTATGAAGTAAAAGTTCATACTTTATATCTTACTAAATATTTTAAAATAGTCATTAACATTTATCTGTTTTAATTTTCAGTACAAATTTGACAATATCTTCGATTCGCAACCCATTATCTGCAATACTCGACAAACACATATTAACCGGACCTAATTACCTCAATTGGCTAAGAAATCTGAAAATCGTCTTGAATTCGGAAAGGATAGTATATACACTTACTGAGTCGCCCCCTGTTGAGGTTCCGACTAGCTGCACTCCTGAGGAATTGCAGACTTACAAGGATTGGTGTGACCATGACTTGCGAGCTAAGTGTTATATGCAGGCTTCAATGAATGATGAGCTGCAGAGGCGTTTTGAGGATGCAAAGAGTGCTGCTGACATTCATTTGCATCTCAAGGAGCTCTTTGGTGAACAAACACGGCCTCTTAGGCATGCTAACGTCAAGGAGCTAATCACTTTATGCATGCGAGATGGGGCTTCGGTCCATGAGCATGGCCTAAAGATGATTGGGCTCGTGGATAAGCTCGTTGGCATGGATCTTACGTTGTCTTCGAAGTTGACCACCGACGTGTTGCTCTTGTCGCTGCCTAGCTCATTTGACCCTTTTGTGGTGAATTTCAACATGAACAAGCTAGAGCCTACCCTTGAGGAGTTGGTGAATATGCTTGTTACGTTTGAAGCCACCATCAAGAAAGAGAAGTCGGTTCTTTATGTGCGCTTTTCATCTGGTACAAAGACCGGTCCATGCTACTACTTAAATAATAATTCACCCAAGTGTAGGTTGTCTGCAAGTAATATATTTCGTAAGTACGAGATCGATCCTCAGAGAGGTTATTTTGAGTTTAAATTTATTAATTTATAGATTACCAAATGCAAGAATGAAGTTTACAAATTATAAATTTTTGTCAAGGCTTGAGGATTTATTCTTGGTTTATGTAATATTGTTTAACTAAAAGTGAAACAAAAGAAACCACCATAAATAATGGTTCCAAGAAAATTAAACACACACATAATATAATATAGTTTCCACTATAGAAAATACCGAATTAACCGTTATTTTATATATGGTATCTATGATTATAATTATAACTATATAAATAAATAATTGCATAAAGTAAATGTTAAATTAAATAATTATATTTCATTTTGAACAACCGGCAGAGCCACGCTATTGCCTAAATGAAATATATTGATTTAATAAGTTAGTTGCAGTAAAGTAAAAGTTAGTTGCGATAAAGTAAATGTTAGATTGTTAGATGTTAGTATTAAATCATAATATTTCATTTAGAACAACCGGCAGAGCCACGCTATCGTCTAAATGAAATATTGTGATATTATTATATAAATATATAATATATATATATATATCTATATATATATAATAATAAGTGATGAAATATTTATTGTATCAAAATTAAACAACAAATCAAGATAACCACTTTAATGGTATCAAGCTTTTGATGTAAATTGATAACAACAAATAATTCATTTTTATACCTACAATAAAAATAAGTTAGTTAATGAAAAAAATAAAGAAAGAATATACAAAATATAAACAATCTTACTTCACCAAGAATGCATCCTCTTCACCTTGACTATAATAGATTTAACTTGCCATAAGCTTCCTTTTGATCAACAGTAAAATATCACTCATAGTTGAGAACATGAAAGAAAATATATTGGAACTTAAAACTTGATACACACTCACACTATATTTTACAATGAGATATAATGATTCTCAAGCTAGCACAAGGCCTCTATTTATAGGCCAAATGAGAGAAAGGATCAAAATTTTTATTAATGTCATGTAGTTGCAATAGTATTCTTTGTCTCCTCCAAGTTCAATTCCATATCCCTTCTTTCAATGCTTTGTTCCACGACTTTAATCACCGAATTTGACTCTGCTCAAAACGGCAAACATGTGCGGAATTGTCTGTAGATGAATTTGGCTACTTGGTTCACCTCATTTGGTTAAATATTGAAATAGTTATGATTTTTTTACTATATGCTGGTCATAGTAAAAGTAAATTTGTCCTCCTTTTGATATTTGCACAATTTGATCATCTTAATGAACTTTTTAGGCAATCATGTCTACTGCAAAGTTGTAAATAATTTCTCAAGGATTCCAAACATGTTTGAGTCACCTCCATTTGAATTTTGTAGCTTGAGTTATCATTATTTTACCAACACGTAGAAAACCTGAAAATAAAACATATTTAGTAAGACAATTAAATATAAACAAACAATACTAAAATAACATAATTTTATAATTTTAATGAAACTTAAATTTTAAAATACAGGTTTTAACATGTAATAAATTATTAATTTTAAGTTTCATCACACCCCCACACTATCTTATTACTAGTCCCTTAGTAATAAAATTTATCGAAAAATCACAACCTAGATTCTTTATTTCTTTTATATATTCAAATACAAACATATTCATTAAAAACAAAATCATATACCGATATATATATATATATATTCGTTTAATATAATAATATATAATTAGATGTGTTTTTATTATTATTCTTATTTTCACATAATATATAAAGGAACAATATATATATAATTTTTTTAAAAATTTCTAAATTTTTTATAATAATATAGTCAAAAAGATACTTCACACCACCCACCATAACATGTATAATATCAAGAATATTATTGTAAAAGCCTCAACTCCATATATTCTTTCAGGTCAAAATGTTTAAAGAATAGCTAGTTTTCACTCATGGAGTTGGAATGAATATTAACTCTCATTGAAAAAGGCTAAGTATTAAAGCAGACAATTAATTAAACTAATATTGAAAACAAAATAGGAAAATTTACAAAGAATAAAATCCCCCTTTTTTCTTTTTTTTTCTTTTTTTTTCTTTTTTTTTAAATAACGTGACTGCAAAATTTTACAATAACATAAAATTTTTTATCCAAACATTCTACCATAAATATATATATTTATATATATATGTATATATATAAACATTTATATAACGGATACATCCGACTACCTTTGAAACTTATCTAGCACAAACAAATCTTTTTGTTTGTTTTTTTTTTTTTTGAACACAATATTGATATTTTTAGAACACATTTATAGTACATCAATCAAATCTAAAAAAAATTACAATGAATAAAGTATTTTGCAGTCCGTTATATATTTACTTTTTTTTTCTTTTTTCAATAAATATTTTTTTAGGGGAGTTATATTCTTGTAATTAACCATTTTTTAATAATCAATAAAAGTTTATTAATTGTTTTCTCATTTCTCACCACTCACTCACAAAAGATGTGTGAATATATATTATACTTTTACAAAAGAATTCTTTCAATTATACATGTTAACAACCATACAAACCATATCTTTTAACTATATTCTCATAAAAATTTTAGAAATTATTTTATTTGAAAACACATACAATTATATATATAAACACATCTATATAATATTTTATATTAATTGATCAAAAAAAATATATAAATTGGTACATATGAAAAAATAATTTTTCTTTTAGTCTGTATTTTGAATATAATGAATATTAAAATCTAGTGTATTGTGAATATAATGAATATTATTATATTCGTTTAATATAATAATATATAATTAGATGTGTTTTTATTATTATTTTTATTTTCACATAATATATAAAGGAACAATATATATAATTTTTTTTAAAATTTCTAAATTTTTTATAATAATATAGTCAAAAAGATACTTCACACCACCCACCATAACATGTATAATATCAAGAATATTATTGTAAAAGCCTCAACTCCATATATTCTTTCAGGTCAAAATGTTTAAAGAATAGCTAGTTTTCACTCATGGAGTTGGAATGAATATTAACTCTCATTGAAAAAGGCTAAGTATTAAAGCAGACAATTAATTAAACTAATATTGAAAACAAAATAGGAAAATTTACAAAGAATAAAATCCCCCTTTTTTCTTTTTTTTTTCTTTTTTTTCTTTTTTTTTAAATAACGTGACTGCAAAATTTTACAATAACATAAAATTTTTTATCCAAACATTCTACCATAAATATATATATTTATATATATATGTATATATAAACATTTATATAACGGATACATCCGACTACCTTTGAAACTTATCTAGCACAAACAAATCTTTTTGTTTGTTTTTTTTTTTTTTTTTGAACACAATATTGATATTTTTAGAACACATTGATAGTACATCAATCAAATCTAAAAAAATTACAATGAATAAAGTATTTTGCAGTCCGTTATATATTTACTTTTTTTTTTCTTTTTTCAATAAATATTTTTTTAGGGGAGTTATATTCTTGTAATTAACCATTTTTTAATAATCAATAAAAGTTTATTAATTGTTTTCTCATTTCTCACCACTCACTCACAAAAGATGTGTGAGTATATATTATACTTTTACAAAAGAATTCTTTCAATTATACATGTTAACAACCATACAAACCATATCTTTTAACTATATTCTCATAAAAATTTTAGAAATTATTTTATTTGAAAACACATACAATTATATATATAAACACATCTATATAATATTTTATATTAATTGATCAAAAAAAATATATAAATTGGTACATATGAAAAAATAATTTTTCTTTTAGTCTGTATTTTGAATATAATGAATATTAAAATCTAGTGTATTGTGAATATAATGAATATTATTATATTCGTTTAATATAATAATATATAATTAGATGTGTTTTTATTATTATTCTTATTTTCACATAATATATAAAGGAACAATATATATATAATTTTTTTTAAAATTTCTAAATTTTTTATAATAATATAGTCAAAAAGATACTTCACACCACCCACCATAACATGTATAATATCAAGAATATTATTGTAAAAGCCTCAACTCCATATATTCTTTCAGGTCAAAATGTTTAAAGAATAGCTAGTTTTCACTCATGGAGTTGGAATGAATATTAACTCTCATTGAAAAAGGCTAAGTATTAAAGCAGACAATTAATTAAACTAATATTGAAAACAAAATAGGAAAATTTACAAAGAATAAAATCCCCCTTTTTTCTTTTTTTTTTTCTTTTTTTTTTTTAAATAACGTGACTGCAAAATTTTACAATAACATAAAATTTTTTATCCAAACATTCTACCATAAATATATATATTTATATATATATGTATATATATAAACATTTATATAACGGATACATCCGACTACCTTTGAAACTTATCTAGCACAAACAAATCTTTTTGTTTGTTTGTTTGTTTTTTTTTTTGAACACAATATTGATGTTTTTAGAACACATTGATAGTACATCAATCAAATCTAAAAAAAATTACAATGAATAAAGTATTTTGCAGTCCGTTATATATTTACTTTTTTTTTCTTTTTTCAATAAATATTTTTTTAGGGGAGTTATATTCTTGTAATTAACCATTTTTTAATAATCAATAAAAGTTTATTAATTGTTTTCTCATTTCTCACCACTCACTCACAAAAGATGTGTGAGTATATATTATACTTTTACAAAAGAATTCTTTCAATTATACATGTTAACAACCATACAAACCATATCTTTTAACTATATTCTCATAAAAATTTTAGAAATTATTTTATTTGAAAACACATACAATTATATATATAAACACATCTATATAATATTTTATATTAATTGATCAAAAAAAATATATAAATTGGTACATATGAAAAAATAATTTTTCTTTTAGTCTGTATTTTGAATATAATGAATATTAAAATCTAGTGTATTGTGATTTTTCAATAATTATTAACTAATGCGTCTCAGGTGCATTTTACTGACATCTTACTCGACATTGAACTAAAAATTATTATTATTATTACTATATATAAGTATATATTTTAATTTTTATATAAAAAAAACTAAGAAGAGAAGAAGAAGAAATTATTCATACCTTAAAGAAAAACATTAAAACATACCATTGAATCACAAGTTTAGCATCACATGAATTTTCTTTTCTTACTTTTGGATGTTGGCCAATTAAGTTGAGATAAAGATGGATCTGGTTCATGACTAAATCCTTGTAGTAAATCAATAAGTTCACCTTCACTTGTAGCAGAAACTAACATCCTTCGCGAAGCTAATGAAATAAATCCCTGTTCCACAACATCATCAAGAAACGATAACAGTTTATCATAATAATTGTTAACATTTAACAAACCAATTGGCTTATTGTAGATATTTAATTGTGCCCCACAAACAGTATGAAATATTTCTTCCAAAGTACCGAAACCTCCTGGCAAAGCAATGAAAGCATCTGAATGTTCAATCATTTGAGTAATTCCTTCATACATGTTGTTCACTTTCATTTCTTCTCCTATTGTTGGTCCTGTAAGATTGGCTAAGGTAATCGGAATAATGCCTAAAACTTCACTTCCACCTACATGCACAGCTTTTGCAACTTTTCCCATGAGGCCAACTTCACCACCACCATATACCAAATGAATCTTTTTTTTAGCAAGTGTTATTCCAAGATTTTCTGCTACTTCTTCATAAATTGAATCTTTTCCTGCACTAGATCCACAAAATACACAAATATTTTTGATTTTACTTACCGTGGACGTTGACATGTTGAGAAATATGTTTTTTGTAATTGTTAGATCACAGCATATGAATTTATAAGCGTAACATGCCAAAAGTCAATATTTGAACAGGAAATTATTATTATTAAAAAAAATAAAAATGACAAAATTAAAACAAATATATACAGCGTAGTTATGATTGTGGCTCACATCTTCCTCTGATTTTACGTTCAGTAACGGCTTCAACGCCTTCTATGAGTCGAGGATATGCTTCCCATCCAATTTTTTTATAAATTGGCAAACATGGTCTTTTAACGTCAGATTCCCAAGACGAAATTGTGTATATATATTTACTTATCTAAATAGATATGCGTTACTACAGTATGATCTTTGTAAGGCTGATTCCACCGTCCATATTGATATTCCTCCTGTTGAAATTGCCACCATAGTTTAAGAAGTTCATTTTGCACGTACCCACTAGAATGCGTATCAAGAACCTCTAGAAAATTATCCAAAGGCTCTTTACTCAGACCATTCTTAATGAATAAAATTTTATCTTCTCTATTCATTGATGTCATTCCAACATTTTTGCATTTTCCCTTACAAGTCCACCTTGCATATTTATGACATCCACCTATACGTTTAGCTCTTCGCTTTTTGGCATATGTGCTTCTACCAAATCCTGGCATATGTCTTATTATTAATTCACTTGCTTCCCCAACCAATCGGACTTTTGCTTCAATTATCAAACGGACATCATTCGGTATGCCATATGACATCATCAACCTTAGCCGCTCACATCTAGCTTTATAAATTTTTTTCAACGCATTATCATGTAAACAAGCAAAATATTTACGAAGATTCATAATACACGCATCCATATTATTATTATTATATATATTTCAATTATTTTGGGAAAACTGAAGAAACCGACTTAAACAATCACGGAGTACCGTTATCCGCCACTTAACCGGGAAATGAACTAGAATCTGCAAAACAAAATGAAAATATCAAACAACTATTGTGAATCATATAAAGGCATAAACTCATTATTAAGAATTTCATTTTCTATAAAAGGCTTAAGTCTTTGCCCATTAACTTTAAACACGTCATTATTTTTAAGATTTTCAATATCAACAGCACCATGAGGATAAACAAATTTGACTATAAATGGTCCTGACCACCTCGATCTTAGTTTACCTGGAAATAAATGCAAACGAGAAGTATAAAGCAAAACTTTTTGTCCAATTTAAAATGACTTTCTCATAATATTTTTATCATGAAAGGCTTTAGTTTTATCTTTATAAATCTTTGAATTTTCATATGCATCATTTCTTAATTCTTCAAGTTCATTTATTTGCAATTTTCTTAATTTAGATGCATCATCTAAATTAATATTAAATGCTTTAATTGCCCAATAAGCTTTATGTTCAAGTTCAACCGGTAAATGACAATGCTTACCAAAAACTAACCTATATGGTGACATCCCTAATGATGTTTTAAATGCAGTTCTATATGCCTATAATGCATCAGTTAATCTTAAAGACCAATCTTTTCGATTTGGATTAACTGTTTTTTCTAAAATTTGTTTTATTTCTCTATTTGCAAGTTCAACTTGACCATTACTTTGAGGATGATATGGGGTAGAAACTTTATGTGTAATGCCATATTTTCTTAACAAAGAAGAAAATGATTTATTTATAAAATGACTTCCCCCATCACTAATTATTGCTCTAGGTATTCAAAATCGGCTAAAAATATTTTCTTTTAAAAATTTTATAACAACTTTATGATTATTAGTTCTACATGCAATTGCTTCAATCCATTTTGAAACATAATCAACATCGACTAAAATGTACGTATATCCAAAAGATAATGGAAATGGACCCATAAAATCTATCCCCCAACTATCAAATATTTCAATAATTATGATTGGATTTAAAGGCATCATGTTTCGTTTTGAAATTAATCTCATCTTCTGACAGTTTTCACAAGATTTGCAAAATAAATGCGTATCTTTGAATAAAGACAGCCAATAAAATCCACATTGTAAGATTTTTGTAGCTGTTTTATTGGATGAAAAATGACCTTCACATGCTTCAGAATGACAAAATTTAATAACATTACTTACTTCATTGTCGGGTATGCATCGTCGAAAAATTTGGTCAGGACAATACTTAAATAAGTAAGGATCATCCCAATAAAATTTTTTAACTTCTATCAAGAATTTATTCTTATCCTGTGAATTCCAATGAGAAGGCATTTTATTTGTCACAAGAAAATTTACAATGTTAGCAAATCAGGGCATAATAGTAGCATAAAACAACTGATCATCTGGAAAATTTTCATTTATTGGTATTTCAATATGAGATGATTCAATCATTATTCTAGATAAATGATCGGCTACAACATTTTCTTTTCCTTTTTTATCTTTAATTTTAATATCAAATTCTCAATAAAATCCACCGTATCAATCTTGGCTTAGCATCTTGTTTATTTGATAAATATTTTATGGCAGAATGATCGGTGTAAACAATAGTAGTAGAACCAATTAAATAAGATCGAAACTTATCTAATGCAAATACTACTGAAAGTAATTCTTTTTCAGTAGTTGAATAATTTATTTGGGGACTATTTAAGGTTCTACTAGAATAATAGATTGCATAAGGTTTTCCTTCTTTTCTTTGTCCTAACACAGCTCCTATAGCATAATCACTTGCATCACACATTAATTCAAATGGTAAAGACCAATCTGGAGGTTGTAAAATAGGTGATATAACTAAAAGATTAATAATTTTTTTAAAAGCATTTTCACATTTCTGAGTCCATTCAAATTGTGTATATTTTGTTAAAAGATTTGAAATTGGTTTAGATATTATGCTGAAATTTTTTATAAACCTTCTATAAAATCCTGCATGACCCAAGAATGATCGAACTTCTTTGACCGTTTTTGGTGATGTTAAATTAGCAATAACATCAACTTTGGCTTTATCAACTTCAATTCCTTTTTCAGATATCACATGTCCTAAAACAATCCCAGATTTAACCATATAATGACATTTTTCCCAATTTAAAACAAGATTTTTTTCTTCACATCTTTTTAATACTTCTTCTAGATTTTTAAGACAATTTTCAAATGAGTTTCCAAAAACAGTTATATCATCCATAAAAACTTCTACATATTCTTCAATCATATCACTGAAAATAATTAACATGCATCTTTGAAAAGTAGCCGGAGCATTAGATAAACCAAATGGCATTCTTTTAAATGCAAAAGTTCCGAAAGGACAAGTAAAAGTAGTTTTTTCTTGATCTTCTAATGATATAGGTATTTGATAATACCCCGAATACCCATTAAGAAAACAGTAATAAGAATTTCCTGCTACTTTTTCTAGAATTTGATCTAAAAATGGTAGTGGGAAATGATCTTTTCTAGTTGCATCATTTAATTTTCTATAATCAATACACATACGCCAACTAGATGGAATCCTAGCTTGTAATAACTCTCCCTTTTCATTTTTTATAACAGTGATGCCAGACTTTTTAGGTACTACTTGTGTTGGACTTACCCATTTACTATCTGAAATTGGATAGATAATTCCGGCGTCTAATAGTTTTAATACTTCATTCTTAACAACTTCCTTCATATGTGGATTTAACCTTCTTTGTGGTTGTTGATATGTTTTAGCATTTTCTTTCATGTGAATTTTATGTGTACAAATTAAAGGATTCATACCTTTTATATCTTTCAAAGTCCATCCAATTGTATTTTTATTTTTTTTAAGTAATTTAATCAAATCTTCTTCTTGATTTGGCAAAAGAATGGAAGAAATTACGACAGGAAATGTTTTACTTTCACCAAGAAATACATATTTCAATTCTAATGGTAAAACTTTTAATTCAAGTTTTGTATTATCATCTTCTTTAAAATTATTTTTAGACTCAAAACTTTCTATTGAAAAAACTTCAAATTGTTGATTTAAGTTTTCTTCTTGTATATTTTCTTCCACAATTGTTTCAATTTCATTATCATATTCATTTTCATTAATACTTGGTTGTTTACATAAATTGAACACATTAAGTTCTAGAGTCATATTTCCAAAAGACAATTTCATTATTCCATTTCGACAATTAATTAAAGCATTTGAAGTTGCTAGAAATGGTCGTCCCAATATTACTGGAATTTCATTATGTACTTCTATTGGTTGTGTATCCAAAACAATAAAATCTACAGGATATATGAATTTATTAACTTGAACCAACACATCTTCTACAATACCTCTAGGTATTTTGATTGACCTATCCGCCAGTAAGAGAGTAACAGAAGTGGGTTTTAATTCTCCTAAATTAAGTTTTTCATAAACTGAATAAGGAAGTAAATTCACACTTGCTCCCAAATCCAACAAAGCTTTTTTAATTTTATTTTCTCCAATAATACATGAAATTGTTGGACAACCAGGATCTTTATATTTTAAACTAGAATTATTTTGAAGAATAGAACTTACTTGTTCAGCCAAGAATGTTTTTTTCTTCACATGCAATTTTCTCTTTACAGTACATAAGTCTTTTAAAAATTTTGCATAAGAAGGTACTTGTTTAATAGCATCTAATAATGGAATATTTATCTTCACTTGTTTAAAAACTTCATAGATATCAGAATCACTTTTTAGTTTTTTATGATTTGTTAATGCATGAGGAAATGGTGGAGGTTTATTTGACTTATTTACTATTTCAGATGATTTATCATTCACCATATTATTCTTAAAATTTAAGGTATCATCATTCTCAAAAGTATCAGGATTATCATCCTTACTCTTTGATTTTAAATGATCCTTGTTTTCATTACTATATGGATCATTAACTATTTTACCACTTCTAATGGTAATAACAGATTTTATTTGATCAATTTTTTCATTTTTTAATTCTTGATTTTGATTTTTAGGATTAGGTTGAGGTTGAGATGGAAATTTTCCTTTTTCATGATATTAAGTGCAGATGCAAATTTTGCAAAGTTTCTTTCAAATTACTCATAGATTGACTGTTTTGAATATTGATAGACTCTTGCTTTTGGATAAATGCATGAATTACATCTTCAAAGTTTTTTCTTGGAGGTGTAACATAAGGAATATAACCTTGATGATTTTGGTTATTTTGAAAATATTGTTGTGATGGTTGAGCATTATTATCATTCCTCCAACTAAAATTAGGATGATTTTTCCATCCAGGATTATATGATGGTGAAAAAGGATCTAGTATTGGTTTTTTATAATTGTTAACATAATTTGCTTGTTCATGGAGATATTCTTTAAATGAAGGTAATGTTGGACAATCTTTTGTAGCATGATCATGTGTATCACATATATGACAAACAATTTCTTGAATACTTTTAAATTGACCACTCCTTTTCATTTCTAATGACTCAATTTTTCTTCCTAAAGATCCAAGTTTAGCTTGCATATCTATATCATCTTTAAGATAATAGATACCACTCCCATTTGTTGAATTATTGTTTTTAGTTGTTGGTAGTTCTATTGTGCCTATATTATCCCAATTTTGAGCATTTTCTGCTAATGAATCCAAATATTCCATAGCTTCATTTGGGTTTTATCTTCAAAAGTTCAATTACACATGAATTATATCATTTGCCTATCTTTAGGTATTAGACCTTCATAAAAGTGAGAAACTATTCTCCATGTTTCAAAACCATGATGTGGGCATGTATTAAGTAATTCTTTATATCTATCACAACATTGATAAAACATTTCTCCTTGTTTTTGAGAAAAAATTGTAATTTGTCTTTTAAAAGAGTTTGTTCTATGGGAAGGGAAAAACTTTTTGAGAAATTGTTGTTGCATTTCTTCCCATGATCTTGTTGAACTTGATCTTAAATTTTGTAGCCATGTTTTAGCTTTATCTTTTAAAGAAAAATGAAAAAGCTTTAATCGAACTATATCCATGCTACAATTTTGATCATTATAAGTGTTACAAACTTCCTCAAATTCTCTTAGATGCAAATATGAATTTTCAGAATCTAAGCCATGAAAATTTGGTAAAAGTTGAATAATTTGAGGTTTGCAGTTGAAATTAGATGCATCAGGAGGAAAAACTAAACAAGATGGGGCACTAGTTCTAATAGGGTTCATATGGTGCCTAAGTGTTCCTAATTGATCATGTTCTTGATTATTATTATTATTATTATTATTATTATTATTATTATTATTATTATTATTATCATTATCTTGATTATTTGAATTATCATCCATGTTTAAATTATTTTCAGATACTCGAATAAGTCTACCACTTTTTTTTCGACTCCAAATACTCATACAAAAAAAAAAAAAAAAACAACACAATACTTATAAATAAAACATAATTAACAAATATAAACTTAATTTATACCTCCCCGGCAACGGCGCCAAAAACTTGCTACTACTTAAATAATAATTCACCCAAGTGTAGGTTGTCTGCAAGTAATATATTTCGTAAGTACGAGATCGATCCTCAGAGAGGTTATTTTGAGTTTAAATTTATTAATTTATAGATTACCAAATGCAAGAATGAAGTTTACAAATTATAAATTTTTGTCAAGGCTTGAGGATTTATTCTTGGTTTATGTAATATTGTTTAACTAAAAGTAAAATAAAAGAAACCACCATAAATAATGGTTCCAAGAAAATTAAACACACACATAATATAATATAGTTCACACTATAGAAAATACCGAATTAACCGATATTTTATATATGGTACCTATGATTATAATTATAACTATATAAATAAATAATTGCATAAAGTAAATGTTAAATTAAATCATTATATTTCATTTAGAACAACCGGCAGAGCCACGCTATTGCCTAAATGAAATATATTGATTTAATAAGTTAGTTGCAGTAAAGTAAAAGTTAGTTGTGATAAAGTAAATGTTAGTTGCGGAAAAGTAAAAGTTAGTTGCGATAAAGTAAATGTTAGATTGTTAGATGTTAGTATTAAATCATAATATTTCACTTAGAACAACTGGCAGAGCCACGCTATCGTCTAAATGAAATATTATGATATTATTATATAAATATATAATATATATATATATATATATATAATAATAATAATAAGTGATGAAATATTTATTGTATCAAAATTAAACAAAAAATCAAGATAACCACTTTAATAATATCAAGCTTTTGATGTAAATTGATAACAACAAATAATTCATTTTTATACCTACAATAAAAATAAGTTAGCTAAATAAAAAGAAATAAAGAAAGAATATACAAAATATAAACAATCTTACTTCA